>NC_053157.1:208356775-208504275 GCF_016835505.1 Polypterus senegalus
CCCTGTGGGCACCCATCAACCACCGAGCGAAGCTGTGAATAAAATGTCCTCACCCAGACATCACTGACTACAGTCGGAGCATACACTGAGACAACAGATAAGGCACCCAGGGAGTACCGTAATCTGAGTCCTATAATATGCTCTTTGAAAGGAGTAACATCGGACACCATCGGAAGAAGCCAGTTTGCTATGGCAACAGCTACTCACTGAGTATGACAGTCATCAGACCGACCAGACAAATAAAAAGTGTATCCACCTACAGAGATCTGGCCAGTCCCTGGTCTGCGCACCTCAAAGAGTGCTGCCACTAAAATGCGAAGTTTACGCAGCTCCTCCGACAGCAGAGGACAGACAAGATGTTCCATACGCCCACCCGTATGGGCCACCTCAAATTGGGACCTGAGTGCTACTGTGCAGTGGGCGACTCCTCAGCACCACACCAGTTCCGATCCCCAACAGACCCAACCCTGTTGACTCTCCAACGGTTTCGACTCTTCCAGGGATAGGGCTCCCGAGGGCTTTCCCCCATCCCCTTCTTTATGCGAACAGCCTTCCTTTGGGCGGCTGCAGCAGAGCTACTCCTGCGGAGAGCAAAAAGGAGTCCTTTCTGTTGTCTCACAACTGTGTGAAGTTTTTTTACGGTGGCTGGCGTGCCATGATTTCCCTGCAAGTTGGAGGACCGCTTGCAGGGCCTGATGCAGTTTATATACTTATAAATAATAATGACCTTTATTAATTAAACCTTTACACATAGCATTTGTCACACACGTGCACTTGGGAGGCAAATTCAAAGGTCCTTTAAATGTAGTTACACTCCCAACCAGGGGTTAGCGCTGTTGCTTAATGCCTTTTCTCTTCTTCCCTCTGCAGAAGCAGTGATTGATAGTTGCCTCCCTGATGTCATCACTTCTAGTTCCTGGCCATCTCAACCTGCCTCTTCCTGTTCTCCCAAGTAAAAACTGGCTCTGTCGCTATCCTGGACCCAGTTGAAGATTGACTTTAGTCTGAAAAGACTAAACTTTATATTTTTTGTAATTTATTTCAAACTGCTAATTATATGGGGATCACTATGGTGCCCCAACTCTTTATCTGTGTTTGTTCTTGTTCTTACACACTAAATAATTATTATCAACAAATTCTCCAAACTAAAAAAAATATAGTACACAAAAATTGAAAAATTAGAGCTGAGCTAAGGAAACAGAAATTCAGCAAAAACATGCTCATGATGTTGTTTGGCTTACTTGCTTTGGATTCTCTTCATGTACTGGTCTTTTATAATTTCTCATTTTTTGGACACTGTTTTCTTTTTAGAGTGCTTTCTTAAGCAGTTTTTTGTAATTATTTTTTATTTTTTTAAATGTTCTTCTGATTTAGTTTTTGGAGTCTTGTTTTTGCATAGAATTTTTACTGAAACTGTTCACTTTTGGCATGAAAGCCACAAGCTTGTTTAACAGTTTCAGAGCAAGGATTTACTTTATATTTCTAGGTCTCATCTGGAACCTTGAGGTCTAGGCTACTTCCACACCGTTACATTTCTGTGTTTTTAAATTAAATAAAAGATCTTCTGACCATACTAAATGTTCAAAAATGAATATGATGTAGACGTCCGCCTATACTAGGTATGCACGCATTGGCAGAAAAATCCTTGAAAGGATGGTAATGCTGTTTGCCGACAGATATATCACAAAATTGTATCAACTGATAAATTGATTGCCTTTTACACATTGATGCAGTATTAAAATTACATAATGCAATGTCTATGCATACAGGTAAGAAACACAAAAAGAACCATGGAAAGCCATACTTCAGTGCTGTTATGTTGGAATATTGTCTTCTGTGAAGGGTGTCCAATTGGGGAACGAAACATTGCAATGAGTAGGTTCCAATCAGGGGAAGGCAACTTATTAAACATAAACTAATCATAGTCTTGTGATGAGAGAGGTTCATAGCACTACTAATTTTAAATAAATAATTGGGTGTCCAGGAGCATGCAGCTCTAGGCAGGTGCAGTTGCATATGGGAACATGCATGCACCATTTTGAGGATAATTGGGGTGCTGATATATGGGCCGATCGGTCAAGTGGGCCTGTCACACCTCAGAGCAGGTGATTGAAGCAGCTTCACCTGGTGCTAAAAAAGGAAGCCTACATGATGAAACTGAGAAGGTAAAACAGAAAAACAGAGAACCGTGAGTGAGTGAGTGCAGTATCAGGTGCCTGGGCCAATATGAGGGAGAAATGACAGAAAGGATTTTAGCACTAAGGAGAAGTGAGTGATTTATGCTGCAGAGGTGGATTGTCCACAGATGAATTTATAGAGGTGTAAATATGGTGGTGGTGGTGTCCTTTCCGACGGACCCTAAAGACGCTAGGACAGCATGGTGGAAGATGGAAGGACAGCTGGCTCCAAATAGTCCAGCAAATGTCGAGGTAGGCAGCCAGGATGAGGGACGCAACTGCCGCCTGAGTGGCCTGTTGGGTGACATGGAGAGAGAGATAGTGAAAGACACATTGGGCAGGTGGAAAGAGAAAGAGAAAGGACCCAATGACTGTATTTCTTTATTCTGCTTTTATCATTGGATTTTAACTCGAGGACTTTCACTGATTTTATGAACTATCTATTTATTGGAATACTGAACTTTATTGTAGTTGAACACATTGCACAGTAAATATAACACAAAACACTTATACGTGCTCTTGCTGACTGCGTGTTTTCTCATTTGCCTGGCTTATCCTTACCTTTGTTATCGATGGTCCCAGTTTCAACTTGCCAAGGACCGTGGAACCAACATCGATTATTACAAGTCTGTGTTTTTGCCCATCCATACCACAATGCTGCGATACCCAGGATCTTCTGGAGCCAGTGGATGTGGAATGCTTCTAGTATACAAATGAAAATGCAGAAGTGTGGATGGGTCCGTAGATTTTGGATAAAGCCTGTAGTTTGAGTTTTATTAGCTGGTCTGACCATAACCCCCTTCTGAGGCAATTATGTGTGTTTCATTTCTTACAATGAATGAATCGTTTCTGAAACCTTGGACTCTTTAGCATTGATTCTAAGAGCGGAGTACATTTAGAGTTAATGGAGTACTCATGCTGATTTCATAAATGTTTCATGGTGGGGTATCTAACCCTGTACCGCACCAATCACCATATGAGGAATTTGAGGGTAAACTAGTTTTCATACCATTTAGGTGCATTACTGCTGTAAAACAACCATAACAAAAGACTTTATTTGGTCTTAATAATATATAATGCACAATTTCAAATTTATTGGAGTGTCAGATTTATAAGCTTCCTTATGTACTTCTGTTAGTCACTTACTGCAACATAACAAGAACATAACAAAAGGTTTGTTCAATAAAAAAGTAATAGATGGGGTGGATGGATGGATGGATGGAGAGATGCAGTGTAGCAAATCCATATTATACTGTAAAGTTATTCCACCCTACTGTAGTTACATATGTATAAATCCTGTGGAATATCCTATATGTGATATAAAATTGTAATATTAAGTATTCTGAAAATAAAAGTCACTATATAAGATAATACTTAAATAAAGACCTGATTCTGTAGAAAAGACACATTGAGCTAAGAACTAAAGTCACAACCCCTCACCTGGTGCTCCATGAAAGCAAGTATGCAGAAAAAAAAATCCTTTATCTCGTGATACTATGGGATACTGTTTAAGTGGAAATATTTTCAGAAAGAAGCAGAAGAAGTCTGCAAAACGTGAAATTGTTAGAGTTGGAGGAGACCACACTCCTTATGATTCACAGAGCTCTGCACACCTCTGCTTGTTTCCTTTGCCAGGTTAAGTAAACCATCCAATTAAGCAAACCATTGAGGAGGATGCGATTTAATTATACAATACTTCTTTAATTAACAAAGAATAAAATAAGCACAAATTATATGGAAGTGAAGTGAGAAACTGAAATCAGCTTGGCCCGAGAGCCCAAACTTTAAACACTCAGATTCTGAAAGTTGGTATTTATGGAGTTGCACAGTTGAATCGAGTTTCTTAGGCCGGAGAGTCAGAAGCTGGAATGTTATCCTTCATCCTGTTTGAAAATCATCAGCTGCCCCCACCCCTACCTTTAAATTTAAAAGCTTGAAAACACCAACAGCTAGTGATAATAATAATACACATTTTATTTATAAAGCACCTTTCCTATGCTTAGACAACATTGTGAAGTTGTAAAAGAAGGATACCTTTAGGAAAAATTTAAAAGTGTTGGTTTTGGGACAAAGGCTCATTAGACAGAGTTTTGATCATCACATTTAAGAATATAAATGACAAAGATAACATAATCATTAAATGTTCCTGGTAGAACTGAAGGGCATATAATTTAAATAAGTGATAATGAGATTATGAGCAACTTTTGAATAAAATCCATAAAAATCATGGGGAAATTAGGCCTGCTTCTACTTTGGATATTACCTGCAAAAAGGAAGAGGAAAAGGCGCCTCTAATGGAATGCTTAAAATGAACGTACTGGGAAAGATAAAAGCATTTGTTAGATGCAAGAAGAGGATGTTGGAGTTTCATTTAGATGAGGACTCAGCTAAGTAATAGCTAGCTCCATTTAAGTAGGTGCTGCATATAGTGTGCCTGCTGGATTGGGAAGGGGGCTGTAGGCTGTAAGTTTCAAGTTCAGCCCTGCTTGGCTATGCTACTCTGAGCCACTTCACCATCCAGCTACAAATATGGAAATTGCTTAACTACACTTTACTCATTGCATGGAGTACACTACAGGAAGTTACTAAATAAAATAAAATGATATTCCCAACATTAGCACAGCTGCCCTATGTGTCCAGAATGTGTTCACTCATTGCTTTTGAATTTGCATACCCCCTCCATGTCTATGTTGCTTGTCATTCAGGTTCTCATTCCCAAAGATATGAAGATTCCATTCAAATTGGCCCCTGGGTGAGTGGGGCCCGTGCTGGACTGGCTCACCATCCATGGTTGGTTCATGCCTGGTACCCAGTACTTCCGGGATTGTCTCCAGCCCCAACACTCTTGAACTAGCAGGTTTCAGAATGCTATGTACAATGAGGATTAGTTCATACTGTGGACCTTTTTACCAGTTATCATTTGGCAGTGTCATTTAGCGGCTAAAGTACTGGACTGTTAAACACAAGGATGTGTTTTACACCCTCACTTTTCACTCACACACTCCCTAAGCAGGTGGCACAGTGGTAATGCTGCTGCCTCACAGTAAGGAGACCTGGGTTCGCTTCCCGGGTCATCCCTGCATGGAGTTTGTATCTTCTCCCACAGTCCAAAGACATGCAAGTTAGTTGCATTGGTGATCCTAAATTGTCCTTGGTGTGTGTGGCACCCTGCCCAGGGTTTGTTCCTGCCTTGTGCCCTGTGCTGGCTGGGACTGGCTCAAGCAGACCCTTGTGTCCCTGTGTTAGGGTATAGAAGGTTGGACGATGACTGACTTCCTAAGCAAGACACTTCACATAGATGACTTCCACATATTGACTCTGTTATGAAGTCTTGGCACTCTTACTAGGTAAGGTAGCCAAGTAATTAAAGGATTTAACCCAAAATCATAGGAATGTGGGTTCAGTTCTCACCTCTGATTTATTATGTTAGCCAGAACAAGTTATTTTACCAGAAGTTACTCTGAATGTGACCAAGCTATCAAGTCTTCTCATGGTTACTAGTAGGGATGGCCAAAAAGTAAAATATGAACTGTCAAGTCTGTTGTCTTTTAATAGCGAAAAAGTTACTTTTAAATCTTGGAAAATGAGTTCTCCTGCTCAGTATTAGACTAATAATGTCACCAGTCTGCTCTTCTATTTCAGCTTACAATGAAAATGGCTGCATCGTCTCACAGCTCAGTTTTTTAAACACTGCCACACAAAAGAGTACTTTTTGCTATTAATAGTAGAAAAATGTGACTGTTCTCCTTCAACTGTTTAGACTACAAACTATAAGGATGTGCGTTTAAACCCTAACTCTGACTTACTGAGCAAGGCTCTTCATCTGCGTGAGCTCTCAATTTGAACCTGATGCTGAGTCTTGACATTTTTGCCAGGCAGGATGGCCAAACAGTTATGGGACTGGATCCCAAACTATAAAGATGTGATGGGATTAATCCCTTGCTCTGGCTTTGTGAACACATCACCTGTATGAGCTGTCAGTGTGAATCTACCACTCACTCTTCTGGTCTTGGCAAGATGTGTGGCCAAGTAGTTAAAGCATTGGACCACAAAATACAAGATTGCTCATTTGCTCCTCACCTCAGACTCACTTTGTCACCATTTACCTACCAGTCCTTCGGCCTACTTGAGTGGTGTAATAGCATTTTGCTTGTTTACGAAAAAGAGCGAAATAAAATAAAGATTAGATCTGCTACCCAGTCTTGTGACTTTTACTGGGCAGAACACCAGACCAATAGGATGTGCATTCAGTCCCTAGCTGTGACTTATTTTGCGATCTAATTTTGCTAGTCAATCCACTTGCATGATCTGCAGATGTGAACGTGTCACTCAGTACTGTGTGTTTTGCTCGGGAGAGTGATGGAGATGTTAAAACACAAGGATGCTGGTTCAGTCCTCTCCTCAGACTCACTTTGAAACTCCATACAACATAGAAAAGTGGTAACAGATTTATAGAACATGCATTTTGACTTTGGATATTGTTCTGATGAATACAAAAAAAATTACAACACACCATCGTATCTAGTCTTACGACTTTTGGTAGGCTCTGTGGTCTAGTAACTAAGCAATGTGAACTATAATTCAATTTAATTTCCTTCATTTTTGTATTGAGCTTTTCACTGAGTGTAGGCTCAGGGTGCTGCAGCAAGTTCACAGGTAAAAAATTACTAATTTCAAAGTGCATACACATAAAGATGTGTTTAAACATTGTGGACTATGGCCGGCCAATACCCCCAGGCCGCCAAGTGGAGCCCTCCCTGCAGCATGGAGGTGCCCCGAATACCAGAAGAGAATTATGGACAATGGAGTTTTCATCCACAGCCCTGCTGGATACCACAAAGGCCACTAGAAGGCGCTGCAGGGAGGAGCAATGAGTATTTTGCATACAACCAGGAAGTGCGTCCTAGTCACATGGACAAAGGGAATGACGTGCTTCCGGGTTGAAGAAGAAGAGTTTTCATCTGACCCGGAGGTGCTAATAAGTCACATGGACAGGGGTTCAGAAGCACTTCCAGGTCATGAACTATAAAGGCCGGGGAAAGATACCAGACAACGAGCTGAGCTGGGTGGCAGGGTGGCAACGCATCTTGGAGTGGAGGATTGTGATTGTTTATTAGTATTGTATTTGTTAATGAGTATTGTGGAGAGGAGGGTGCTTTGTGCACTATATATTAATAAAAACTTTTATCTGGTGTCTGGCGTCTGATCTGAGGGTTCAAGGAGACGACAGCGCCCCCTACCTGTCACAACATCTAGTAAAAAATCGGGAGTGGTCTCCCCTAGACTTTCTCGTATACTCAGGTATATTTGAGGAGTAAACCACAAGACAATGATTATATTTTTAAATTATGTACATTAAAGAACTTATCAACAACAAATCAAATCAAATTAATAATATATTGAACAATTATTATAAAAGTAAAGTTGAATAAATTGGATTCTGCAGCTGCATGAATAAAAGGTAAAGTACCACTTCCGGGTGGCAGAAATCGCCCAAAAGTTGAAAGAAATTTACGTTTTGTACTTAACACAAAATGCAAAGTGTACTCAAGTTATCGTGTTTACATATAGACACACAGACACACACAATATTTCAAAAATGGTATTTCAGATTCAGGGTGGCCTAAAACATTGAGATTCATCAAAATCTCGACATCGAATCTTTGGACGATTGCAATACTTTCCCTATACTTCATATATGAGAAAGTAAAAAAGCAGGTACCAACTGATTAATATAAATGCAGTAGAATAGGGGTGTCCACCTCCGATCCTGGAGGGCCACATTGGCTTGCAAGCTTTCTTTCCTGCTACTTTCTTAATCATTAGACCAGTTTCTGCTGTTAATTGACATTTTTTTCCCTTCAGTATAATTGTCTTGGTTTAAGACTCGGTCCTCTGAATTGCTTCTTTTTTCCTTAAATGGCAGTCAAACAAAAACAAGATCTGATGTGAGCTAACAGATGACAAGCTCAGTTGGGGCTTCAAACACCAACCAATTTCACTCCAAACAGTTTCTTAATTAGAAGTCAATTCTTGTTGTTTAATTAAACCTTTTTATTTAATTCCATGGCTTGCTGGTACTTGCATTCTGCCTCAGTATACATTTCCAAAACTGATGATTTTTCTTTTTACTAAAAGAATTGTCAAAATGTTTTGTTAACCTGAGCATATCAGCTTTACTGAGACCTTCCCTTTTCTTTATTTTCAGATATTATATAATGGACACTGGTTAGCTAGTCATGTTTTGGCTCATTTGTGTCTCATTATTGTTTGACTGCTATTTAAAGAAAAAAGAAACAATTAAGGGGTCTGAGTCTTAAATAGAAAGCTAATTAAAATTAAAGCAAAAGAGTTAATTAGAAACAAAAACTGGCTGCTAATTAAGAAAATGGCTAGAATGCAAACCTACAGCCACTGCGACCTTCCAGGATTGGAGTAGGACACCCCTGCTATAGAAGCTAACAATGTCTGTTTTGACAACTGCACATTCACAATACACATTTTATTATACAAAATACCTTGTAAAAGGCTACTTTGTAACATTTGCAAACACAACACAATTATTCTTCTCTCTCTTTCTCCTTCCACTCCTGTAGGCCAGCGTTATCCTCCTTCACGTAGTTTTGACTTGCCTGGATGAGTGTCTTTTATGATGGACCCAGGGATGCAGCCATCTAACATAATGGGGACCCTGTTAGGACTACAGGCTATCTCCCCCTGTCTTTCCATCACACTGGCCTGGTCCAACTCCATGGGAATGACAGTATGCCACTTGTGCAATTACATCTTCTTCCACTCATTTGCCACCTAAGCCTTCTGGCCAGGTAAGGGAACGGCAGCCATCCTAGCAGGGAAGCTACTGTCCATTAATGTTAGAGTCGCCACAGATGAAGACCTTGTGTGAAAACGAGCACTTCATGTGAATTCCAAAAGTGCAGTCTGGTAACTTTTTAAAATGGGTAAAGCAGTTTACTGGTAAATCTGTATATGTGTGCATTATGTAATTAGTAATTTGTAAAGTTTTGAAATGCATTCATCCTGTGAGGTTGATGCAGTGCTCTGAACCTGAACCTGAACCTGAAAAATGTAAAAAAGTAAAAATAAAACAAATATGTTGGTTCCACAATGACATCTGACTTTGACCCTGAATAAGTCATTTCACCTGCTCCTTTTTTACATTCTAGGTGTGAATTAGTAGTTTAGAGCACCAGGCTGTAAAGCTCAATGATGACTGTTCAGACCTCATCCTCTTATCCTATGTCCACACTACTACATTTTCACTTAGTCATAGCTGTCCATTGATCTGACGATGATGTTGTCTGTCCATTTTTACATCTTTGTCACTCCCACTCTTTTGTGAACGCTGGTAGGAGAGTAGCCCAATTCAGGAAAGGCAGACATGGGCGAAGTTCCCCCAGGCATGGTGGGAGGATGTTGATAGTGATGTCAAGCCACTCTTTTCTCCTCTTGTTGATAGGTAACAGACTTCTTCAATTGCAGTCTGTCTCCAAAGCTAGCAATCCTCAGCAAGGTTCTCAGTCTGCCTATATGGAATGGAGCAAGCCTTGAGTAAACCTTCAAGTAATCCTTTAAGCATTTCTTTGAGCCACTCTGAGGTTGGGATCCTTTAGTGAGTTCACCATGTGAGACCATGATCCTCATAGAGATACAGGTAACGAGTGCCATGGGTGTGGGTGGTAAGAGAAGCCAGTATATGCTTTGGGGGACACACATTCACCTGTTTCACTTTGCGATGGTTATAAGAAAGAGATAAAGGAAAAAAAAAGGTTTTATGAAATGTACCATCAATGCGGGCTTCATGCTCACTATGGTCATTTTATTTATTTATTTGTCTTTCATTACACTAGCTGAGAGGTTGCTCTGTACACGCACTTAAAGAGCCGTTGTCAAATTTAAACATGGCACACTGTCCGTACTGTAACGCGAGATTGCATGGGTAGACAGAAGACTGAGTATTTTTGGGTGCAGTGAGTGTCAGGTTTATTTTGATGGGATAGGTTGGGTTTATTGTTGGTGTCTTGTGACTTGAGGGTTGGTGATATAATAAAAGTATCCATTAAAGGTGTTAACGTCAGTTTTGTTTTTGTTTTTGTCATTGTCATGATTTAGATAATGTGATTATTCCCCCCTTTCCCCCCCAAGGATAAGAATGGGGATGCCTTATTGAAGTGAACCACTAGATGGGAGAGATTTAGGTTATTTATGGATGAGTAGACAAGAGGGAGAGGGATGAGCTGCACTTCAGAAAAGTGGTAGATGAGAGTGTTGAAAAAACTGAGGGGACAGTAGAGAGAGATTGTGTGGCTCAGTGGCTGGTGGGTTCTGGGTATTTTTTATTTTTTTAATTTCTCTTCACTCTATATATGTTTGCACCCTAAAAGCTACAAAAGAGGATTGGTTGTAATAAACTGTAACTTCTTTGGTTTTAACATCATGGCATGTCTGAATTGTTTTTCTTTTCGACTACGGTCACGGTCAGTCCCGACTAAAAGCAGTACATCTACTGTCGCATGTGGGTAACGACACACCATACAGGACCATGCAGTAAATTTCTGAAATAAATGAGAGGCTGCATATTTTCTACTGGAAAACATGTTAGAACACTCCATCATGCACATTAATGTGTTTTCTCCACAAGAAAGCTCAGTACATGGAAATGGTTGCTACCGTCCCCACCCTATCCCTTTGCTGTTAGCTAACAACCACCACATCCTAGCTGAGGATATGCACCCTTTTACACTATAGATTTTTTTTAAAATACTAAATGACGAGCAGATGTATGCAGAAAATTAATATAGGAACACACTTTGAGAGTTTCGCTGCAAATTCAATTTTATTTGAACTGTTTCACTCATCACTGTTTGTTGCCATTTACATTGAAATGTGCCAAACACATTCAAGTCTGTAAAACCATTCAAACTGCATAAAGTACCAGACAATTCAAACTGAATATGCTGGGTTCGCCAAGTATTTTCTTGGAACAACACCTTGTGATGCTTTTCAAGGCGAGCGTGACATCATAGATCTGAAGCTACCATATTGGATGGGGATGTCACTACCTAATTGTGCCTGCACAGAATGTTCCTGCATTTAAATTGCAGGGTAACTCTACCTTCAGTTTTACACTTTGTGTATGTGTGATACCACAACCTGATTGGTACTCCAGCAAGATTTACAACACACATACATTTAAAAAAAAGAAAAAAAAAACTCACCATATTGTTATTGAAGGAGTACAATAGCTGGCCATAATGAGAATATTATTAGTATTGATGTAAAATAATCATTGTTGACGATTACATAACACTGATCCCTGACCGCAGACTCACTTAGCGCAGGCTTCGTGGCTAATTGTGCATGCCAACGAAATGTATGTACAATTAGCCGGGCAGTGAGGCAGAGAATCAAATCAAACCTTAAAGGAGCTCGACCTCTCCCCTTCCTAGTGTCAGAAAAAAAAACGTGAAATAATAAACTTAATAATTTCAAAAGATTCCTATTTACAAGGTGTTTGTTTTCTTGATGGAAGAAAAAAGTGTGAAGCATCTGCAGAGGTAGAGCGGAAACAAAACAGATGTGTCAACTGCATGCAGTATGACTACAAAACAATGCTACCGGGCTTGGCCAATTAGTGCCGCAAAGATCGGAACTCGATGAGTGCAATGATTTTTTTTTTTTTACATATTGCAAGTTTATGGCCATTTGTTGTCTTTTGTTGTTTGAGGCACAAATGTGCAGTGGTTAGCAATGCAACCTCACAGCTCAGGTCCTATTTTCCTGGCCACAATGATCAGTCCCACATATTTGGCAGACACTTCCATAGCCCCCCCTAGACATTTAAAAAAACCATTACACCATTATGATCCACTACTTCATTTCCTCATTCCTCGTTGTCTTTAATGCATTTCCCTGAGTTTGGTGAAGTTCCTCAATATGAAGTGAACTCATCACTATTGAACAAGTAGCCAGGCTGTTAGAATGTACCCCATGTCACACACGTGTGCATAGGAGGCAGCTGAAGGGTTTAGAGATGAATGATAATACATCTGCCCTTGTGTACTGACGCTCTTTCTAAGTTCCCTGCAGGCCTTTCCCGGGAAATCCCACCAGGAGCCACTGCCTTGACTCAGGACACATCATTTCCGGTCCCGGTCCCGAGGACAACATCACTTCTCCAAAACTTCCTATAAAGCCTCACACCTTTTCCCTGGAATGCAGTTCTGTTTCGGACTCTGTCTTGTAAACTTGACTAAAACTATGAATCATTTGCTTTTGCAGCCAGGATACCAAATTAAAAGGGTGGCTGCCCCAAACCTTGCCATGTCTCTTGTCTCTTCTTCTCACATAAGACCTCCAATTCAAACATCTGTCTGAATTCTTCATCTGACTGAGAGTGAAGGTCTTCACCTGACTGGGTTCCAGTTATAAACCTGTTATGGAACCTTGTTACTTTTACTATGCAGTGCAGTCTAGTAGCTAAGCAAGTGGACTATACACCACAGGGATGCAGGTTTTGTACTAAATTATGTGACCATTTCACTGTATTTGTGAACCTGGAATGGAATTTGTGATGAATAGATGCTGCAAGAAATTATTAAAATACAGGGGCAGACAATATAGCCTAGTGGTCAAGGTATTGCGCTATAAAGTCAGGTCAGTCACTGTCACTGGTACATGGTTTTGAGCCAGCTGAGTCCACTCACCAGCTGAAAATTTCAATTCAGTTCAATGTTGTTTAATTACACACACTTTAGGTTAGTGTGCTTCGTAATAATGAAAATATTGCATAAAAAATAGCAGTGCAACATAAACAGAAAACACAATGTTCAGATTCATCTACAAGGCGTTCTTGAGTCCAAATTTCAGCTGTCCTGGGATCATCCATCCATTATCCAACCCGCTATATCCTAACTACAGGGTCACGGGGTCTGCTGGAGCCAATCCCAGCCAACACATGGTGCAAGGCAGTAAACAAACCCTGGGCAGGGCACCCCCCCCAAGCACACACTAGGGACAATTTAGAATTGCTAATCCACCTAACATGTCTTTGGACTGTGGGAGGAAACCCATCCAGACACAGGGAGAACATGCAAACTCCACACAGGGAGGGAAGCGAACCCAGGTCTCCTAAGTGTGAGGCAGCAGCGCTACCCACTGCTCCACCGTGCCACCCTGCTGGGATCATTCTGTAGGCAAATGGCCCCAATTTCACCAAACAGAAGATGCAGAAAACAGGGCCTTCATCTGTAAAGATGTGTCCACCCCTAGGCAGACCAAGCAGCTATCCTGGAACTTGTGATTTGTAATGCATCTTGAGAAAGTGAGGTAGCTGGGGAAAAAGTCTACCACTAGTGGCAATAATAAAGTCCCAGCGAGTAGCAGACTGGTTTTGTGTATGGGTGCCGGCTGGCATGCGGGGTGAGATAGAGGACAAGACCTTGTTACAGTCTAGAGCAGACATTACGAGTTATCAAATATAAATATCTAAAAGCAATTAAATAAACACCCACCAGCTTAGTGAAAATGTTTCTGGCCCAGGGGCTACTGAATAATTTGCAGGTCTGCTTTGCTCCTGTTCAAGCAGTGTAACTGTTTGCAATCTCCTGCCTCGATCAGTTTTAAATTTACACCTTATTTACATAGGGCTTTGCGTGGGCAATTCTAATTATTAACTTACTGAAGAAAAAAAAAAATCAGCCTACTTCCATGTTGCTGGAGATATGTGGCTCAGAAAGAACCTGAAAGGGTGTGTGACATTCATCTAAACAAAAAGTGAGAGTCAGAGTCGTAGCACAAAAGGTTGGCATGGAAAACACGGGCTGTCTTAAAGGGGCTGACAGGATGTCATGAAAAAGCATGAGATCTGATGAGAGAGTGCTGATTGATAAAGGTTCACTTCTGCTTATCACTGTGGCTTCTTACAAAATAAAGAAAAAAAAGCATAGCATCGTTTCACTTTTCTTACCAGGAAAATTCTTCCTTATCTCCAATTTAATAGTTCATGTTGCATTTACAACATATTAAAAGTAATGAGGACTTTTTGACAAACAACATTAATTCACAAGATATTCTTATTGACATCACAGCGGACAAGGACCAGGGCAGCAATTTGGGTTCAATTATAGAATAGGTTAGTGTGTGTGTGCATGGATGTGTGTGCGTGGTATCTGTCCCTGGCCCTGTCTTCCACATCCTGAACATGGCCATAAGACTGGTGGATGACTTTAAACAGACCTGGCATAAATGAGAGGAGGTGTGTATGTGAGTGTGTCTGCTGTGGGGCTAACATGAACACAATGATCACTCAACACAGCAGAGTGTAGCGCAGGCACCTGGGTAGAGCAATGCATCACTGGCACACCTGAGCTTTCATTATGTTTCTTATTTAGCTGTCATATATTACACTACCTAGATATCAAAAATCTGTTAAATCCTTACAAATATTTTTTTTTTACCACTCATTCAAATAAAGGACAGCAATTAAGACTTTTAATTATTGATCTCTTCAATGGGCAGCATGGTGGCACAGTGGTAGTGCTGCTGCCTTGCAGTTAGGAGACCCGGGTGATCTCTGTGTGGGTTTCCCCCCACAGTCCAAAGACATGTGAATTGGTGATTCTAAATTTTGTCCCAAGTGTGTGTCCTGCCTGGGATTGGCTCCCCGTGACCCTGTGTTTGGATTCAACAGGTTGGTAAATGGATGGATCTCTTCAACACAAGTAATACATTTTAAAGTCCTACTGAATAGTTGTTACTGTTATTAAAATATTTCTATTAAATTGTGCAATTTTATGTGGTATTAATATATTATCACATAACATTTCCATTTTGCAAAATACTTCATTATGATACTATGTAACTAATGTGTAATACATTTATATTGTTAAGTTTTTTGTATTATTTATTACACATAACAATGCATTTGTAGGTTTATGGAGATATTATTGTTACATACTGTATATGAATTCTTTCTAGTATGTGCTAGTCAACATACAACACATTGTCACTCTTCAGCGCCATGATTAGTGAGTAGTGATGAACGAACTCCACAGTGTTCACTTTACCTCAAGTTCAGAGAAATCACAGAAGTGTTTATGAAAATCACCGAACACTGCAAAATGCATTGAAGTCAATGGAAAAATACTAACTGATATAGATTTGACTGGATTATAATGACACAATCATTTTTAAAGTGTCTCTGAGGCCGAGAGAAACATCTGCCAACTATACAGGACCAATTATTGTGGCCTAAAATGTGATCTGAGCTGTGCAACAGCAGTGCCAACTGCTGCACCACCGTGCCTCCATGAGATCAAAGAAGAAAGAACGCATTCATAGGCAAGTAATCATATATTTCGTCAATACAAAGTGGAAATGATGAAATCATAGTCAAAAGTCGCTGGCTCATTCTATTTTTTGAAGTCACTCTGAAGGCTCTCCAAACTATCCATCCTGATGCTTTGCACTTTTTCTTCTATCAAAAAGATATGAATGTCTTGTAAATAGTAATACATTTTTCATTAGTATTACTATTTCATAGAGTCTCCTGTGGTTTGTCAGGCTCCTTCAAGTGGCTAATTATGCATGCATAGGCACCATGCCTCCTTCTCTTATATTGACGTGGAACTTGTAGATCAACCTGAACATTTGAGAAGTAGAGATAACTCATTATTTATAATTTTGAGAACCTGCACTATTTAGTCTCTAATGCAAATGGTCAGCATTATATACCTGGGGGGTGGTCCCATCCAATGTCGGATGTCACCTCTTAATTTCTGTTTGCTTGAACTGAAAAGTTTCCACCTCTCTTCATAGCTCATACCTCTTAGTCCCAGAACCAGCCTAGTCAATTTCTCTGGACTTTGTCTAGTTCTGCTATGTCTTTTTTGTGATATGGAGACCAAAAGTATGCACAATACTCCAAACGATGTCCAACTAGTGAGTTATATAACTAATCAGAACTTTTTTAACTTGTACTCAACTCCATTCTGGATATGACATTAACTTGCGTCCAGCCCTGCAAGTAGGCTTTCCAACCTGCAGGGAATTTTGGGGGTTGCTGGCAGTATCGGCACTCCAGCCACCATAAAATAATTCACACTGTTCCATTTCATCTGGTGCTGAGGTGTCACCCATTGCATGGCTGCACTCAGGTGCAAATCTGGGATCCTGAGGTGGTTTGTCATGTGGTGGGTGCAGCAACATGCTGTATCAGTGCATGCTCCCAACCTCTGTACATATTGTACAATATAACCTACCTTCCTTCTTGATCACTTCTGTACACTGTCTTGATGTACATTATGACGAGTCCACTGTGACTTCCAGGTCCTCTTCAGAAGGGTACTTTCAGATTTCATACCTCCCATTTTATATTCATATCTCATGTTTCTACCTCCTCTATGTAATACCTTACATTGTACAAGTCATAACTGGGAAGTCAAGGTCAGCATGGTTTCTACATCTCGTACAGCGAGTTCAACTCATTTCTTATTGCCTATCAGTCTTTCATATGTGACATCAAGATAAACTACATATAATTAATTCAGTTTTCCAACCAAACTACAGAGAGTTGTAGATGTAACTATTGAACATGTTGAAAATTTACATTTTGAAGTTGGGGTGGCAACAACTGGCTTGTGAGTAAATCACGGAATTTAAGATTAATCACAACATACCTCATACTACAGGATAAGCTTACAGGATAATTGTTTCAGACACTCTTGAAATTAGGAAATCTTTAGAGATTATTGAAAGTGTTTAATCTTGCCCAGAACTGGGCAGATTATTCTGAGGAGAATTTTCAGGTTAAGGGCCTTGCTCAAGGGCCCAACGGAATTACTACCTTCTGGTAGTAATGAGATTTGACCCAGCAACCTTTCGTATGCCAGCACAGATCCTTAACCTTCCATTTATTCCTTAATGGATAAGCAAATGCTGACAAATGACAATAAATTCAAAATGCTTTTTCCATTCTTCTGACTTGGACCAGGCATAATAATGAGAACATCATCCATTAATAGACTCAACAGCAATGACTTCCTGTAGATGCTGCAATATCTTTAGACTTACAAAACTGTTTGATCCAACCCTTCATATCACCTGTTATCTCCATTTAACTCAAAACAATGTAACAGACCCTTAAGATCTCCTTTTTTGCAATCTATTAAATACTGAAGGATCTGGAATTTTGTTTTTGAGTTGCATTCTTTTTTGTTACATAAAATGTTTTGTTACTATGTGGTCTGTGAAGGGCATAGCATAAAATAAAGAATTATTTATGGCTTTATAAGCAATGGAAAGGCAGGGTTACTCGCTGTCCCCATTTTTGTTCTTGCTGGCAATAGACTGGGTCATGAAGGGATCTCTAAGATGAAAGAGAAACGGGATCCATTGGATGCCATGGACTTAGCTGAATGATGTTGACTTTGCAGATGATCTAGCCATTCTCTCTCATACCCAGCAGCAGATGCAGGATAAGACCAGCATTGTCACAACTAACTCAGCAAGCCTGGGCCTCAAAAAGAGCAAAGTCCTCAAAGTTAATTCTGCCAACATGTCCATCATGCTGGAAGGTGAATTGCTGCAAAAGGTGAAGAGTTTCATCTACCTTGGCAAAGTCATTGACAAGAAGGGTGGGACAAATGCCAGCATTACAAACAGAATTGGAAAGATGAGGACAGCATCCCTGCAACTACAGGACAGCTGCGGCTACCAGGGACCTGTAAATAATGACTAAGATTAGAATCTTTAACACCATTGTAAAGTTAGTCCTTTTCTATATCACAGAGACATGAAGGAAAACTCTTGTCTCCACCAGCAAAATCCAGATGAGATGGGTCTTTCACATTTGTTGGCCTAACACCATTAGTAAATTGAAACCATAGCAGTAAACCAGACAAGAGCCAAAAGAGATAGAGATCTCCGAAACTGAAGACAGATAGGCCATACCCTGCACAATCCAGGCCCTAGTACTACCAGACACCCCCTTACATGGCATCCCCAGGGGAAGAGGAGCAGAGGTTAAACAAGAAACACATCACCAAATAGTGCATTTTTTTAAAAAGGTGGCATGCTGCATATTTTTCCACACAACAGTATGCCAAAACACAGCATCCTGAGCATTAGATTTCCCCTTGGGATTAATAAAGTATCTATCTATCTATCTATCTATCTATCTATCTATCTATCTATCTATCTATCTATCTATCTATCTATCTATCTATCTATCTATCTATCTATCTATCTATTACAGTGTTTTCTACACAGGAAGATCTCACTACATGAGAAAGGAACCACCCCACCACCATTCGCCTGTTACCTCAGGGTTAGGTTAGAGAAGAACAGAGTTCCCATAGGCTCCAATCATACTGCTGTAATGGTAAGCTGGGTGTTTTCAGTTCTATGGGTGCTCAGAATGCACTGGCCATCAATACTAACTTGTTTTGGGCTGATACCAAGACTTTTCCTTGTCTTAATAAGACTGAATATTGTTTTTTTTTTGTGATGGGCCCTATTCAAGTTATCTCCATAGCTTAGTTTCTCTTAGGACTGTGCTTATTATTTAGGCAAATGTTCTATGTCTCCCTAAGATTTGACTTTGCCACTATTTCTTTGTTTGTTCTTTATTTTTCTACAGAGAGAGGCTTGTACTGGGTTGTGGCTCCAAAGGGTGTTCTGCAGGGGTGTGCCTGAGGTTCATCCTGTTAGAATTAGGGTTAGGATGTGTGACAAAAAATTAGTCTGGTGATGTTTCTTTTTCACTATAGATCTTTATTTAATTACTAAATGCAGACACATGTATTCTATTTGATCGTTCTGTTACAATTGTATATTTGGTTTGGTATAATGAATTGCCCTTCCTAACAGTTTACAGGCCTCTATTGGTGTCTTTCTGGATACAGGATTAACTCCAGAGCATCCCCAACTAGACACAGTGCCTTGCTCTTGTAAGTCTAAGAGCAACTGAATGGAGTCGGACTGGAAAAATAAATGTAGCGCTTGTGTGATGAAAGCAGCCACAACAGGGCAGTGGGACATCTAAAGGTAATAATGTATGTGAAATAGGAAAATAATTTCAGAGACATTACCAAGGCATCACGAAAATAGGAAAATTATTTAGCAAAACAAATGATCAACAAATGCTAAAGCATAAAATGAATGAGGCTAATTGTGAGAAAGACCAAAGGAGAGTCAGAGAGACAGCTAAAGAATATGGCATCTTCATGCAGTGTGCCTTTCCAAACTGAAAGCACTATATGACATCACTGCAGAATGAGCCAGACGCTGCCTTTCAGAGCAGTTTACTTTTGACACTTATTATTTTTTCTGTTTTACAGTTTTATTTTAATTAAAAACTGCAAAGTGATTTTTTTTTTCTGATTTAATTCTGCCCACATGCCACTTTCATTTCCCGCCTACTCTGAAACCCTGGCTTGCTTTGTTGTAAACACAACAGACTTTTAGTCCTTGTAAGTCTGTGCTATCCTGTGAACAAGAACTCACTTTACCCTGTGTTCAGATGGAGAGTAGGGTATGAGGGCTGGAGGTGAGGTTACCTTCTCTTTGCCTTTCCCAAATGGATCATGCTGACAAACTGTTCTTCATTACAAGCGGATCTCCCAGGTGTCATATCTTGCGCTTGCTGATACCATTTTTGTCACAGCTCCTGGAAGTGTCTCTGTCTGCACAATCATCTGAGACTCTTTTCATGTCACAGTACCTATGTAAGATGTTTATACTTCAATGTTTTTGTCTTCTCTGGTTACAACATATTTCCCCTATGACCCTTTGCTTTTGTTCGGGTGTGTTTCATTTATGTGTATTCTGCTAGTGAGCAATAATCTTTATTTATTGTTTGGAATATTTTTTTGCATCTTGTAATTTGCTGTCAGTGTTGCTAGCACATCTTTGTGCAATACTGTCTTTTGATAGATGGAGGTCCAACGTAGCTGAATTGTTTAGTTTGAATGTGGCAGGTTTAAGCAAGTGTCCATTTATTGTGATCAGAAACAAAAGGTGGAGTCCTATCTGACATCATTTGATTAACGTGTGGTAGTAATGAGCAAATGTCTTTTTCATTTTAATTGAATTGGAAAATAGTACTTAATAAAAAGCTGGGATCTGATTCACAAGAAATCGAACAATCCTTTGTAAAAAAAAATAGGAGTTGTAGCCAATTAAGCTACTTCAGTCTTTTGATTTTTGTCATAAGTCCTTGCAATAAGAAAGAGTGTGATTTTTGGATGCTTCACTGTGAGTGCCATTGGCCTTTAAAGTGCCACCGTGCTGTCACTACTTGGCTACAGGTGATGGCCACGGCCACTGAAAAACCTGAAGGCTGTAAGATATTTCAAAAAGGAAAAAATCCTGAAACAGGACAAAGTAAACCACACAAATGTCAAATGTGTTACTAACACTTTCTTTATGGAAAATGGAGAGGAATGGTCCATGGAGTTTTTTACATGTAAAGTTGGAAGATTGATTGCCAAAACCAAAATGCTAAATAGAATTCAAAGTAAAAAAGACAAAACTAAATTCTTAATTGACTTAAATGTATTTGATTTCCACTTAAGTGTTGTAGGCCTTACATTTCAACCCCATCTTATAAAGTGCAATAGGGTCAACGTGCCACAAAATTAGCTTATAAACTATTTCAGATAAAGGAAATAATAATATGACTTGCAAACCAAGCATGCTCCTAACAGTGAATTTTCTGCAGTTGTTTCCAAGAAACATTTCCACAGGCAGCAATACATAAAATTAGGAGGAACCCTACACTATAGAGCCAAAATATGCTTGTAGTCCTCATCTGAACTTTAAATCCAAAGGTAAGGCTTCTCATGAAAGCTAAAACAAAAATAAACTTGTTTGAAAACAATTTCATAAGATCAACCATAGCTTGTGTTTTATCTTTGAGTTTAGTTTCACCCTTATTAACATCTATTATGAGAATCTTTGTTAAAGCCCCTGGTTTGTATCTTTTAAATTAGGCTCTGTGGCTAAGGACCTGCATTAGTATATGGAAGCTTCTTGGTCACTGACAGAAGTGATTCCTCTCTGTTGAGCCCTTGAGCAAAGCCCTAAACCTGTGTGCTGTACAATGGCTGGCCCTGACCTCCGACCCCCATAGGCCATGTGAAAAGACAATTTTCCTTTGGGGATTAATAAAGTATATCAAATCAGATTTAATATTTTTCCACTTTTGTTATTTAAATAAATTCTAAAGCCCTGACACTAACAATATGGTTGTGACTAAAACAGCTCCAAATAATAAAGTGGTTTTAGTTTGCACAATTAAACTTTTGTATTCTACTACTGTCTAAATTGGCCCTAGTGTGTGCTTGGTGTGTGGTTGTGTTTGTGTGTGTCCTGCGGTGGGTTGGCACCCTACCCGGGATTGGTTCCTGCCTTGTGCCCTCTGTTGGCTGGGATTGGCTCCAGCAGACCCCCGTGACCCTGTATTCAAATTCAGCGGGTTAGAAAATGGATGGATGGATATTCTACTATTGACTACTTAGGTCCCACTTGTTTGTGAAAGTCAAAAACTGCATTACAGTTGGCAATAGTGACGAGCAAAAACAGTTTACATAAATTGGGATTTGCAGAAAAATTCAGTGTTTTGCTTAGCAAAAAAAAGAGATGTAAATGGCGTTTTGCTTCCTGGGAAAATCTGCACTATCGACACAAGACGAAAGGTATTTATTTTGTGTCTGTAATGGAGAGATGTTCTGGGTCACCTTTGCTCCCACTAATGATGAGTGAAACGATTTGTGTTAAACTGAATCTGCAGTGAAAGTAATATTAAATAAATAAATAAATCTGTGCCATTGAAACAAGAAGAAGGGTGTGTAGCCCTCTCTGGAAGCATTTACGTTCATTATTTCAGCATTTGTTTGTCATTTAGTATTTAAACAAAGATCTCTGCTAAAAAAAATCACAGACTCATTTCCTGTCATGTGTGGACATTTTCTTTAAAAGTATTTTGTGTTTGTACTGATAAGAAAATGAACACTTGTCCAATTATTATGACAATACTAAAGATGCCTCAAATGCAGAAATTAAAGTCAAAGATCCATAATGTGGAATGTACAGGATTTAGGAAACAGAACAGGTTAGTTACTAGATAACAACAGCAGAGGAGGCAGGCAACAACAAGTAAACAACAAGTAAAGCAAATTGGAAGTTTTTTGTAGTGCGTTTCACTATAAGAAAATTCTTGAGTAAAGAATATCCATCCATGGTAATCAACTATAAACAGTGACAAAACCCGATGTTATGTTTTAGTTGGACTGTCTTTGCTAGAACGAAAAGTTAGATTCATTGGTTTGACTGAGATTCCCTGTGCTCGAGTGAGTAGCGAGGAACAAACAGTGGTAAAAATGGCATTGACATCTGGCGAGAGATCGAAGCGAATGCATAAAGAAAAAATGCTCTGTGGACGACAGTTTACATATTATTGCTGAGTTGTACTCTTGACTTGTTGGACTTTGATTTTGATAAAAGTGATCGAAAACAAATGTGAGGTACCAGCATCAGCTGATCGATTTCTTGGCTGATCGTGGTGCTGACCAGGTTTGTGTAGCTATCACGCCTACGACAATGTTCACGTGGGGGGGAACAGCACTTAAAATGGCACGAAGTAAAAACCAGATTGCAATGCCTTTCGACCTCCACTTCTGATCCTGTCCCCCCACTACATGAAGACAGCCTGGCAGACACAGCATACAGCAACAGACATTTTATGTTCATTTCTGTGTGAAACTATTGCTTTGTGTACTCTTCAGAAAACTGTGTTTTTTGGAAAAAATATTCAGCCCTCAAAGATTTAAACCAAAAATGTAGCTCAACGTGCTTTACAAGATGTCAAAGAGAAAGTTACAAGAAAAAAACAAATAAGATTAGGTAATAATGTTAATGAATAAGCAAGAAAGAAGAAATAAATCCATATGAGCTAATAAAACATAGATATATAATTAGTAGAAGGGTAGTATAATACATATATATACAATATCGTGATGTAAATCCCTACCAATGAGTCCGGTGATAAGGTCAGATGGCCAGGAGAACAGAAAAAATAGAAGAAAACTCCATTTAGACTGGAGAAAAAAATATCTTCCGGATTCTAAAGGCCAAAGGACCACTTGGCATTCTATTTAACATAAATGTTCGTAAGTCATTCCTCATTGTTTCCAGGCTTCGTCTGAGACGATTTAATGCCATTGGTCTTGTGGACAGACGGGGAACTTGTTTTCATTCCAGGCATCATAGGCGGCTGCTCAGTGCCTCAATCAGGTAGTGGTGGAGCAAAACACCATCACAGAAGAACTGAAAAAGGAAGCAGAGAAAAGTAGAGATTAGTAAACACCGCAAATCACTGAAAAACATAAGAATTCTATACCTATACTAGTAAACGAGTACAACTAAAATGTGGTTTTATAAAAGGCAAATGAAAAAAGTGGGTTTTCAGGAGTTTTCTAAAATGTTCCACAATTTTAGCCTGTCCTGTTTTTTTGGTAAAGTATTCCAGATTTTTGGTGTATAACAGCTGTCACAAAAAGCACGATGAGACATGAGAAGGTTTGGGGAAGCCACCCGTATATTATATCCTGGCTGCAAACAGGTAAATTGGTCAGAGTTCATATCTCATGCGAGTCAAAAACAGAACTGAATTGCTGCCTTTTAAATACAACTGGAGAAAGTGACATTATTGGCAGTGCTGGGACTGGAAGTGACATCATTGACAGCACCGGGACCAGAAGTGACATCATCAGTGGCACCAGAACCAGGCAGGATTTCCCAAGAATGGTCTGTAAGGGATTAAGAGAGACATTTAATACACCTCGCCACTCCCTGGTCAGTCATGGAATTAGTATTATTCAGTCCTTTAGTTGTCTCCTAATCGCATGTGTGTGACACAGCAAAAGGCAGTGTTACCTCTTCTTTTAAGCTTGACTTTTACAATTATAAGCAGACCACCATCAGAAGATCTAAAGTTATGACTTGGAGTGTAGGGGAGCAGGCACTCCAAAATATAGGATGGAGCAAGATTATTTAAGGCTTTATAAACCATTATTAGTATTTTAAAGTCAATTCCAAATGACACGGATAACCAGTGTAATGACACTAAAACTAGTGTGATGTGCTCAGATTTTCATTTTCTAGTTAAGATTCTTGCTGTACTAATTGCAACCGATTGACGTCTTTTTTAGGTAGTCCTGTTAGGAGTGCATTATAATAATCTAGCCAACTAAAAACAAAAGCATGAATTTATTTCTCAGCAACTCACAATGTTACAAGAGGTCTAACTTTTGCAATGTTCCTAAAGTAAAAAATGCAGTCCTAGTAATCTGGACCATTTGTGATTTAAAGTTTAGATCAGAGTAAAATTATGTACCTCTGCTCTAACTTTAAATAGGAAGTTTTTCTTTACACAAAAAATGATAGACACTTGGAATAAGCTACCAAGTAGTGTGGTAGACAGTAAGACGTTAGGGACTTTCAAAACTCGATGTTTTTTTGGAAGAAATAAGTGGATAGGACTGGGAAGCTTTTTTGCCTGTCGTCTAGAGTGTTCTAATGTTCTAATGTTTTAATGCTATGGAATCTAGTTTATTTCTAATGCCCTCATATTTTCCATTTTTACCAAGCACTAAGATTTCTGTTTTTCCTTATTTAGTCTGATAATGTTACCACTCATCGAAATCGGACATATTGATAAGATTTTAATAAGAAAGGCAACAGCATTAGGGTCATTCGGTGCAATCGATTAAAAAAGCTGTGGCAAATGGCCAACTATCCATTCTTAAAAATTAAGGTGCCAGAGCAGTTCTTCACAAGCAATGCCATAGGAGAACCATTTTTAGTTCTCAAAAGAACCATTCACATGAACATTCCAGAAATAACTTTTTTATTTTATTTAGATCCATAACAAGGTCCATAAACAACTATGAACAGATAATAACATATTTATGAAACACCAATGAGTTCCTGATTTTAAATGACTCTTGGTGCATACAATAATACAGGGTAGGTTAAGCCTTCTTTGATATGCAAAATAGACTGCTAAAAGTTAAAGATTTTTGTTTTGTTCTCAATACTGTATTAGGGATCTTTTCAAAGCCTAAAGAACCAATTCCATATATAAAGAATCCTTGCCAGATTGAAATGGTTCTTTGTCAATCAATGGTTCTACGAGGAACCATACAAGCCAGTAAAGTGTCATTTAGGAACCATTATTTTTAACAGTGTATAGTGGATTTTAATGAAGAAATACACATGATGGCGCATTTTGATGTCTCTTTATATGGAAAAAAATGCAGCAGGTCAAAGTAAAAGAAAAACACACTGCACCCCTGCATTGATAGGAGAGGCATAAATTGAATTGATTTGATGGGTGTACTACAGATTACCTGCAGGAAAAACATAGGTAAACACGAAGATGTGAACAGGTCTTAAAGGAGTAATAGTCCATGTTTAATACCCCAATAAAATCCTTGAACCCCCCAAAAACTATTTTAGTAAGTTTTGTGTTTCGCAGTTGTAAAATTGCCAGTGAAATTAATTTTAATGCCAGTCTCGCGAAACTGTATGCGAATCAAAACATGGTTGTTTTGCTCTTCACTAGTAGACAGTGCTGATTTTAAGGACAGGCAAGATCTACTGTCTATTAAGAGGGACTTGAAGAAACATTAATTAACAAAAAGGGTTTAGATTTATAAAGATCAAATGGTGTCTCACCAAAATGAAAATGCCAACCAGAATTCAAAGTCAGAAACAATTTGAGATTCAAATCCAGAAAAGTACCCACAATTATTTATGTATGTGAGTAACTACACAAGATAAGTCTTTAGATGATTTGCTGTTCTCAACAACATTCTTTTGAGTTGCTATTCGGCTGATATCACAGGTTTATTTCAATGAGATTATAATGCTCATTAAAAAACACCTAGAATGAGAAAATATTTCAAAAACAAAATAAAAATGAAACTACACAGGTACCAAGCATGTTCCTAACAAGCACTACTCTTGCTTTTTCAATGGATGACCTATGTCTACTAACGTTTAGTTTTCATATCATTTTTGCCCTACCATCTGTTTCATTCAGTGAAGACGTCTTTCAGTTTATAGTGCATGGTTTTTATTTTATAATGGTGTCAATTATTTTTCTGTTCCTGCCTCTCTGTTCAATTTTTTGACTTATGTGACTTTTTATAGTGTGACTAGAATTTCTTTGCCTCGTCCTATTTATGGCATACAATTTGATATGATTCTGAAGGGTATATCCTACATACAGTACAAAACCCTTCTCAATGGTACTCTTTTTGTTTCACTCTTCTTTCTTAATTATCACGTGTGGAAGGCTACTGCTTCAGAAATTTTATTGTCAAGGCAACATGTCTTGATTTCATTACCATTTCTTAGTTTGATATTACATTTTTTCCAGAAAGGGCATACTTCCACATGAATTTATGAACCCTGAAGCTAAAGTCTTTTAATCTTGCTAATTAATTCTTCATTAATCATATGTCAAAGCAGCTTGCCAGTATTTACACATTTGTCTTTTACTGTCATAGCATCACTTTCAGGTTCTTTATCAATTTTAGTTGATAAGGTAGTATTATCTGGATATCATAAGATCGAGTACACTTCTCCTGCTGAAACTTTTTAATGAAATGAAACATAGCACATACAGTAGGTCAGGTATGAAATAATTCTTGTCTGACCCTTGCTCCCTTGTTATGATGTAGGCTTTTCAGCCATCAGATCAAATGGGATGAAACACCAAAGTCTTTCACTCTTTCCATATTTCTTTTTGATTGGAACTGCTACTGGAAGAGGGCTGGGGTGGATACTGCTCAGATTTGTTGTTCTGCTAAGAGTACAATTCAAGTAATTTGTATGATTGATATACAGCAGACATCCCAGGGCTTCTGGAATTCAATGTCTCCTACTTCACTTCAGCAAATGAACCATGAATTGATAATATTCTGTTATTTGCTCCATGTGGTTTTTAGGATTCTTCTGGTTTACATGAAGCTTGTAGATACCCTACTTTCTCTTACAATAGGCTTCAATCGGGCCCAGCCTCCTCCACTCAATCATTGGTCAAAAGTCATGTCTTCTATTCAAAAATTTGAATATGTCATGATCTGAGTTGTATTTTAGCATTTTGTAGATGTTCCTTTAAAAATAAACAAGAAATAATTTGGGTTTAGGAGGCCAAGGAGCACAATAGGTTCATTTATTTTTTATTTATACTCGATCTTAGTAACATTTAAAGGTAAATACGTTTTGTAGTGGTGCCATTTTGCCTGAGGTATGAGCACCATCATTTGGTGGATTATATCCGAGCTGGTCATCAAGCAGTTGCTAGACAAGGTTAACCAGAAGTGTGCAGTGAATGATGTCCTTTTTGAGTATTATAGTATGTGAATGTCATGTTTTTCCTGTTGGTTTTGCTAAACTTGAATTATTATTTTCCATGTAGTGAAGCAGTGTAGTGATTGGAGTAGTGTCAATTGTGATATTCTACTGTATAGAATGGAGAAAATTCTGGGTATCTCTGGCACTACACTCCAGGGGCCTCATGCATAACGCCTTGTGAAGAATTCACACTATAACATGGCATAAGCACAAAAGCGGAAAATGTGCTTATGCACAAAAATATCCAGATGCATAAATATGTGCGAATGCCAACTTCCACGTTCTTCCACTCCATAAATCCTGGTCAGCGTGAAAAGTAACGCACATGCACGCACCTGCTGTCCCTCCCCGTCTCCTCCCAGAATTACGCTTCTTTGAATATGCAAATCAATATAAATAGCCCTTAAGCTCAGTGTTCTGTGAAAAGGCAGTGGCAAAAGCACGAGGGGAAATAGAAGAATTTCAGCGAATACCAAGTGGAGGCAAGGAAATATGTACTATTTGTTGGTTTAAACAGTGGTATAAACAACAAAAGGAAGTTCATTGAGTGACATAGAATGTCAGAGAAACTCAAAAGCTCAAGTTCACAAGCCGCACAGTGCCCAAAATAAAAAAGAAGTTGTCAGATGTCAAAGTCGCCGTGAAAAGGCGAGTCGTAGCCCACCGTCTGAGTGTCATATGAAAGCTAGATAGAGTACAGAAAAAAAAAAATAGGCACATAGTGGGAAAAAAGCACGGAATGTCAACTTTAATCTCTAGATTTACACTTTAATCACTGTGACAGTTAGGGGGCGCTATCGCTCCCTTGAACCCCTGTCCACGACTCCAGACACCAGGTAAAAGTCCAATACTTACTTTATTTAAATGCCGCAGTGCACAAAGCACCCTCTCCTCCACTATACTCATACAAATCACAAATGCTACAATAATACAACCCTCCGACTCCCAGACGCGTTGCCACCCTTCCACCCAGCTCAGCTCGCCGTCTGGGAGCTCCCGTAGTCCTTTTAAATACCCTAACCCGGAAGTGTTCTCAGTCCCCAGCCCATGTGATCTTGTATCACTTCCGGGTCAGGTAAAATGTTCTTTTCTTCACCCCGGAAGCCCGTCACTCTTCCTTTGATGAACTTCTGGGTTAAAGGGCACAAAGAAGTCTTCGGTCCTCCCTGCAGCTCCTTCTCGCGGCCCCTGTGGTATCCAGCAGGGTCTTGTATAAAAACTACATGTCCCATGACTCCCTGCTGGTCTTTAGGGCGCCTCCATACTGCAGGGAGGGCTCCATCTGGCGGCCGGGGGGTATTGGCAGGGATGACAAGCCGGCCACATCTCACATCACGTAGCTTATTTTGTCATTAAAGTAGAACATCATAAACTTCATCTTAAAATCATTTAATTTACTAGTTTCTCAAATACCATCGTAACTAATGTAACACGTTAAATGCTTTGTTTTGAATTTGATCTTCTATGTGCTCTATGTGTGTGAATCATTACGTGCTTCTTAAACGGGCTTTCTGTTCCTGTGATAGGACAAAGAATCCATTACATTCGTGATATTACAGCTCTCCGAATAATTAAAATACTGAGATGTATACTTGATATCATTTTCATGATGATAGGAGTTAAAGCATGTTATTAAACATGGGAACACGGTGGCACAGTAATTGTTCATGCCTAATGCAAGGTGCTTGCTGCGCCATGTGCTACCTTCGATGAAACAATTTATTGCAGCAGTACAGTCTCTTTCAAATGTACTAACCCCCAATTCCTGTCCCTACTTTTCTTTCTCCAAATGCCCAATCGCCTCACAATCAGCTCAATAATAGATATAAAGCCATCTGTAAGCTTAGAACGGCGATTCTTCAAAACTTTTAAGGAACATTGAAATATCTTCGTAGTACATGTTTAACTATTCTATCCATCCAGTGTCACGCCAGTCCCAGCAACAATACAGCACGAGGCAGGAACAATCTGTGAATGGAGCACCAGATCCTTGCTAGCGCAGCGACACTGTGTCCTCACATGTTTAATTATTAACATTATAGATTATTTAAATTAAGTTAAAGTTTTATTTTGCTGCATTTCATCTTAAAAATGATATTGTCATCATATGTAAATATGCAGTTTATAAAGTGGCTCAGGTTGTGTAATATTATAACTCTATCGCAAGTTTACAGTGAGGTAATTGTACTTATAAGTACAAACAGTTCTACAAGGAACACTTAATGGACTAATTGAGTGCGTTTATAGTTCTTGGGATGAAACTGTTTCTGAACCACGAGGAAAGGCTTTGAAGCATTTACCATGTGAGAGCAGTTCAATAGACAGCATGGCTGAGGCAGCATGTGCTTGATGTTGTATACCAGTAATTCTCTTTCTGATCAGCTGCTGTACAACTGTGATTCCCCACTCAGATACATTGATATAAATACTCTGAGTGGTGCAGTGAGAGTAATATGGAAAAAGATGATCTGCTGTGGCAACCCCTAACGGAGGCAGCTGAAAGAAGGAGAAGAAGGTGTAGTGAGAGTAACAACGCTAAAGCAGCTATTGTATTTAGAAAAGTTTGACCATTCTGTGAACCATTATATTGTTACAGATTAATTACAATCAGATTCATTAAATTAATAAACAATATATGGTTAATTTCAGTGTATTTATAAAGTCGTGTCAGGAATGTGGATCTGAAAAAGAAAGGGAAACCACACAGGAACAGTAGCACTGCTTTGATGCTGGGTGCCGACAGTCTGCAAAACTGAGCACAGAACTTGCATACGTCAGGGTACGAGCTACCGTGAAAATGTGTGTGGCTTTACGCCAAGTTTAGGTTTTAAACATCGCGATTTGAGTGTGGAAACGTTTGTACATAAAATTTTTGTGCATACACACCGTTTATACATAAGGCCCCAGGTGTTTAAGTCCTATCTGACTAATATTCAAGAGCCTGTTAGTCTTGGCAACAGCATGTCACACAAGGAGTTCCTCAACGCTCCGTCCTCAGCCCTCTGCTGGACTGTATCTACGTGGTTCCCCTTGTCCCCTTGGCCACATCGTTTGTAGCTTTATACTGGGTTATGATTTTTATGTAGATGGTACTCTGATATGCTAATTGTCACTAAAGTTGAGCTTAAGAACATGAGCTCCTTCTCAATCACACTTGGTAATGATATTATCAGACCTTCTCCTTCTAAATGGAATATTTTGATTCCATTTTTGATTCCTTCCTTTCTTATTCTACCCACATTCATCACATTGAGTAACGCTCTGACTTCCACCTTTGCAACATACCCCAATTTTTGCTCATCCCCCTTCATTTTCAATGATGAGAAAAGTGTCCATGCTTTTATTACATCCCACATCAACTACTGTAACTCCCTACTGGTAGGTGTCTGTTCTAGTCTGTTATCACAACTCTAGTTGGTTCACAATTCTGCCACAAGAGTCCTTACCCAGACCCACAACAGAGAGCACATCATAGCCATCCTGCCTCACATTCACTGGCTCCCCTTGTCTTACAGCATTGCGTAGAAAGTTCTATTAATAACCTATAAAGCTTTACATGGCCTTTACACACGACTACCTCAGTAACCTCCCTAAGCTCCTGTTCACCCACTAAGGTCCATAGATTCTTTTAGTCTCCTTGTGCCCCAAACTAACTTGTGGTCTTCAGCTCTACAGCACGCAGACTGTAAAACTCATTTGATCAGAAAAACATTTGACATACCCTGACTTTATAATCCTTCTTTCTGCTTGCCGTCTTTATCCAGCTGCTCATGAAGATTTGTGCTTGTACCACAAATTATGTAATTAGTTCAGGGTTTTCTTGTTATATTTTTGTTCTGGGTTATTGTTTCCTATATTAATTGAAAGCTTTGCATTTCCTGTATTTTTATTTGATTAGCGTTTTATGTGGATTTTATTTATATGCAATGTTTGTATATGCCCTATTGTTCATTCTGAATTTCTATGAAGAGCTTTAACCGAAGCTTATAGAGGCCTGTGCACACTGAATCAAGGCTGTCATGGCTGCCAAGTGTGTATCTAGTAAATACTGACTTGAATCATTACGTGATCAGTTATTTTGTGTTTTATTTTTGAAATTCATTCTTTGTAGAGATCTGTTGTCACTTTGGTTGTTTGGTATCAATAAAGACAAATTAGATCCACTGTGATTCAATGTTGTATAACAATAAAAGTGAAAACGTCAAAGGGGATGATACTTTTTATAAGCATTGTATGTGCATCAGCTTACCCAGTCTCCATTTGCATGCAACGTTCTGAAAGCAGAGCCTTGTAAAATATTCACATTGAACTTAGTTTCAGACTAGGAGCCTGTGATGGCAGCCACCATATTAGCCTTCAGGGTGGAAACAGTTAAATCTGCTTTCCTTGGTTTTTGGATTGTAAATTTAAGCTCCTGATAATGTATTTTCCCTCCTCCCAAAAAAAGCTCTATATTTATTCTTCTATTCACGTTTGTTTGCAATTAAGATGTACAGTATCATTTCTAGAAGAGTCTGAAATTTCCATTTCTGTGATAAATTGTGACAATATATGTTAAGTGTGGCTAAGCATAGAAAATGTGTTAATAGGAAAAGGAGATAAACGATAAGCATGCAGTGCTCAGTACTAACCAGTTTGGTTGTGTTTATTTTTAAAGTATCACACTGCAAATAATGACTGAAAAGGTCTCTTCACAACTTAATCAGATTGATTATTATGAGTAAAGCAAGCTGTTATCAAAGTAATGAATGTAAACTGGAAGTAAGGAACATTCCGTTCATTTATAGAAAATACAGAAAAGTGTATATGGATGATTCCTGAGTCAAGAAAATATCTGCATGTACGTTGTTACACTGAGGATCTTGTTCTTCGATGAAATTCAATGCCTAGTTTGAGGCAGCATCTCATTTTTTGAGAATACCATTTAATGCAAGTAGACTAGTATTAACAGTTCATGTCTAGATGCCGTTTACATGGACCCCTTTACACCTTACATCAATAAGCAAATTTCTGTTATCTGAACACAATCGGAGGGGACTTGACAACATTAAAAACCAGGTGGAAATGCGCTTGTAATCAGAATAACAGGCATAAATACAAATGTGTTTTCTATCCATGTGAACAGAAGCAAATGTGAATTTCATGGACATCTGTCCTCTAACTGGACATGATGCAAGCGCTGGAAATGCATTTTAATGTAAAGTGTAAATTGAATACAGCAAAATTATAACCAGACACAATCCAACACAAAACCCACATTAATCTCAGGTGTAAATGAAACCAGGGAAAGACATGTGTCATGTTAGTGTGCAGTAGAAATGCTAATATGTGTATGTTGGGAACCTGCACTTGCTAAAAGAAGAGAGAGGCAGCTGTTGAACAATTGTCTGAAACAGGCAAACTTGCTGTAAAGCAAAGAGTGAGACAGAAAGTAGGCATGTTATGCCACTACAGGTAAGGTTTTAATGAAAGGAACCAAGAGATAATATGTTCTCAAAATGACCCAAGACCAGTATGAAAAGAGCTTGCACAGCCAGAGGTATCTGAAAATCTATGTCTGAAGGAAACACACAGAAGTTTCACATAAGCTAGAAAAATGCACCAGAGACTCTGTTTTCAAGTTAGATCATATCTGCAAATTTGGGTGACCATACAGTGCCCAATGCTGAAATTTAAACAATGCTCCATGACATCATATGTTGGGCACCTTTGGCCAATCCTGTAGCAACCACTAAAACAAAAAGATCCACAAAATGGCGCTACCCATCCAAGATGTAATGTGGGAGGTTGCAATTTAAAAATTATGTGGCAACCGCATGGGTAGAAGCTGGCACAATACGACACATTGGCAGTGGCTTGTGGGTAATTTGAACATGCACAGTGCAGTGCTTTACATTACTCTTGTTGAAGCCAAGGTGAAATGTACATGGATGCTCTAGATTACACCATTGTTGAACAATGTGCAGTAGAGAGATTTCTTTCAGTAGAGTGAATGAAACCTTCTGAAATTCACCGAAGGATGTTGGCTTTTACTGATAGAAGTCAAATTTAAAGATTATGAACAAAATATAATAAAGGAGTAGAAGTTTAATATGAGATGATTTGTAGACAGATACAAATATATTCATTTAGATTTCCCATTTATTCTATTTCATGATTATCAGGACTCTCTGCCAGCATAAGTGAATGCAGGACAGTAGCCAGCTCTAGGAGACACACCGACACTTGCACCTGTGTTCAGCCTATAAAATTAATCAATTGGGACAGCTTAGCTATTAGCTAAATAAACAGACTTAATGGACTGAATGGTCTCCTCTTGTTTGTCAAATTTCTGCTGTTCTTATGTTCTAACTCAAGGGTCCCTAATTCCCGTTCCGCGGCCCACTAGCGGGCCGTGGCCATCTGACAGTTGGGCTCCAAGAGAACTACCAGAGACTCATTCAGTGAAGGGCTACAGCAAAATGGCTGCCCCCTTCACTGAGGACACTTTTCAGAATGCTAGGCAGGTGTGGCTTTGCAGCGGCGCAGAAAAAGGAGAAAGACTGAGGTGAGAGAGTATTACAACAAAGTTTTTTTATGTTCCCAACAGTTTCCCCATATGACACGAGTCTATAGAAATCTTGTTACTACGAAGTACATTCAGCAGATACTTTCATTACAACGAAGTGACCTTGAAATGTCTGAATGAATCATTCCCAGAGCAGTTAGTTCTGTGTTCGCAGCTCAGTTGTGCACAACGATCCCCAAACAGAAACAATGTAAAAAAAATTTCTTTCTTCAAACTTTCTTTGTACTGTTTTTTGCTGTTTTTGTTTTCTGTGGTTTTCAGTGATACCTTTTGCTTATTGCTCGTCAACATTTGAAAAACATCCATTGGAATTGAACTCATTGTCACCCTCCTATAGAAACGTCAGACACGAAAAAATGATAACAGTGTTAATGTTTGTGATGTGCAATCTGTTGGAATGACAAATGCAACACATATGTCTTTGTTATATGCAAATAAAGAAGAAAAACGTATGCGGACTGCTGCATTTGAAGATGTCAAAAAAGCAGTTTTTATGTGGTTCAGTGATGCTTGTTCAAGAAACATTCCTATTAATGCGGCACTCATTCCGCAAAATGTGATGTTTCTAAGCTCTCCCCCAACTGGACAACACGCCGAAGAGCGTCCTGAAGTGCGATCACTGTGTCTGTGGAAGACAGTTTATCGGGGCAACAGCAGGCACACAGCTCTGCTGCGGCTCTTCACTGAAGCAAACAGAAAAGATCTTGATGGATGGTGCAAGCTACATTGTAAATGCAGAGAACAGGATTAATTGGCCACTAACCTAGTAACAACCCTGCCTGACTGCTGTGTCTGTGTATAGCAGAGTGGCAGATCATGCTACAATAAATAACCGTTCTGTTCCTGTTTCAAGCTGAATAAAGCTGGTTTTGCTAAAGTATTGAGACTCAGCCTTGTGTTTTGGGGAGTAAGACAGGGACTTATAACACAACCACAGTCTTTTAGGATTCACTTCTGTGGCGCTTCACTACAGCACTGTGAGCCTGCTGTTGCCCTGCCCCAGCAACGGACAAACAATCTTATAAAGACGCAGCAAGCATGCTTCGAGATGCACTTCAGCATGATGTTCCTGATAGGTAGGATGGGGGGATCCCAAAAGAGTTCAGAAACCTCACAATATGAAGAAGAAGAAAAGGATGATTCAGCTTCTGATTGATAACTGTGCTTCCCACAACATGTGTCCACATTTAGATAATGTTTGCGTTGAATTCTGAGGCAGCGGTAGAGCAGCAGCTGTGGGGCAGAGGCAGAAGATACCTGTTGTTCAAGTTGGCAGATAAAGTGGCTGCATTCAAAGCCAGACTTGATTTATGGGGCCGACGAGTGAACATTGGGATTTTTGATATGTTTCAAACGTTAACAGAGGTTGTTAAAGATACCAAGCCAGGGCCTTCTTTCTTCCAGCTGGTGTATGATCACCTATCTCAACTTTCAATAGAGTTTGAGCATTATTCCCAACCACAAAAGACCCCCGAAATGGGAAGGAATGGATCTGTGACCCATTTGTGAATAAGCCAGGTGAATCAACTTTGTCTGTGCTTGAAGAGGATCAATTGCTTGAGGCTGCAAATGATGGTGGCCTTAAAAGTATGTTTGAGACACCTTCAAATCTCCATACGTTTTGGATTAAAGTCAGGACAGAATATCCTGAAGTTGCCACAAAAGCACTGAAAAGTCTGCTTCCATTTCCAACATCCTATCTTTGTGAGGCAGCGTTTTCTGCAGTGACAACAACCAAAACGAGATTATGGAGTAGACTGAACATAAGCAACAACCTTCGCGTGTCACTGTCTTCCATTGACCCCAGATAGGATCTTCTGGTTGCAGGAAAACAAGCTGAGGGATCCCACTAATTCTGCATTATGGTAAGTTGTATAATTTCTATTATGATAATATAACTTCATAATAATAGAAATGTAATGTAAATTGTGTATAAAATTGCCCTACGAACCCACTTCAAATCCTCCCTCCCCACCGGTCCGTGGAAAAATTTGCTTCTAGTAAAGTGGTCCTTGGTGTCAAAAAGGTTGGGGACCACTGTTCTAACTAATCGATGCATCTTTGAGAGAAACCTGGAAAATCCCCCACAGAGAACTAGGAATGGAGGACAGAGAGAATGCAGAGGCAGAAGAGCGGGGCATTCTGAAGTTTCTGAACTAGCCAACTAGACATCAAATCAATTATCACTTAATTATGATCTGGTGGTCTTTTAGACCATACCAAATTTAATTCAGGCTTCTGAAAGCCACATTGGATTGATCAGATATTTTGAATTCATATCAGAATTGATATGAAGTCCTTTTTTTTCTGTTTTTTTTTCATTTTTGCTTTGCCCTCATGTGCTGTAGGTGGATACCACATATAGGAAAGGTACTGTGATATGATCAAAAATTCAACTTTGAATTTTCAGCAGATTAAAATATTTCAGACATCACTGGGGATGATATGACCACTTTCTGGATAATGTTTCATAAGTTGTGTATGTGAGAGTAAATATCTGCTTGTCTGTCTGTGTCAGGATGTGAGTTTGTGAAATGATACCAAAGATTAATCACTCAATCTGAATAAAACATGGCATGGTTAAAGCTTTGAAAAACTACTTCAAGCCTATAGAAAAGAATTGTTCTAATGGATTGTGATAGATAGATAGATAGATAGATAGATAGATAGATAGATAGATAGATAGATAGATAGATAGATAGATAGATAGATAGATAGATAGATAGATAGATAGATTATTGACTATCTATATAGTTGATGATTATGTTTTTTATACACATTGGCTTAAGAAAATATTATAACTAAAATCAGATGTTTTTCTTGGAGAATGTCATGTGCTGTCATCTTTATCCTCACTGCATTGCTATCTATTAATAGTAAGAGCTTCTAGTACAGTAAATCAACATGATGTTTCTGCTTCTCTACATGGTGGAATTACAATATTCATTGTTTTAATGCATTTCAAACTACCAACTCATATCTTTTACATGCTTCATATTTTAAAAATGTATTTCTAGTATGAATTATCTGAAGTGTTTCTCTATACTTTCATCCTGTTAGTCCAGCTGTATGTATTTATTATGGAAATTGTCATTGTTAAATTAGTCCGTATGTGTGAGTGAGTGTGTTTGTTCGCCCTGTGATTATACTGGTGCCCAGTTATTTCCATCAAGCACCTGATGATTACTGAAAAAGGCCTCAGCTACCCTGTGACACTGCTCTGGGTTTGCAGGTTAAGAAACTGGATGCATGAATGGATGGTTGGATGTATAGATGGATGGATGGATGGATTGTATAGTTAAGAGAGGCTTCATGTCATGTAGTGTCTTAATATTCATTACTTTTATTAGGTTTTAGTAGGCAAAGCATCTGCTTTTTCATTACATGACCAACATTCAGTGAGTAGCCCTATCTTACATACACTAACAATGCAGTGCTGTTCCAATCTATCTATCTATCTATCTATCTATCTATCTATCTATCTATCTATCTATCTATCTATCTATCTATCTATCTATCTATCTATCTATCTATCTATCTATCTATCGTTCCTTTAAATAACTTTTTTATATCACCACTTCAATGGTTTCAATGGAAATACTTTATTACAATAGATGTGATTAACTATCTGCCATTCAAACCTCCGAGTTCACTCTGATAAATCCTAAAAAATATGAAAATACTTGTGCTTATGATGGGGAGAGAATTTGCACAACCTAGCTGTAAAATAAATCAGTTAGCATCTATCAGGATAGAGAATAGTTAAACCCATCTCACACCCTACGCCTTGTTTATTATATGCAAAGTATCAACATATCTGAATTGATTAAAAGTCTTTGGCAATTAACTTCATGGGAACTTCTTAAATATTAATACTACAAATCAGGAAAACTAGAACACTGGAACAATTGTGACGAGAGCAGACCATTCTGTTCAACATGCTTGTCAATCCTAATCACAGAGGTTTTTCCAAAATAACATCAAGTTGAGTTTTGACGGTCCCTCAAGTCCTGCTCGCCACTGCACTACTTACATCTATGGTTCTTTTTATGAAGAAAAAATTTCTAACATTTGTGCAGAATCTTCTGTTTCCAACCGTTTCACTGTGTTCTTGTTGCAGAATTTATTTTAAAGTAACAAGTTATGTGATCTCATCATCTCCATGGTAAATTTACTGGCACATGAAATCTTTGCTACAAAGAAAAGAACAGAGAAATATTCCAAAACCAAGTCAAGGGGTGGGCTGTGACGATGTGGGTTCACTCCATGCTCCCGTCTTGCCTCTGGGAGCTCTGAACCCTGAACCGTTGGTAATGTCACCGATGAGCTAGACAGTGAGGAACAACAGTGAAGCAAGGGGATGGTGCAAAAAGTGTAAACTGCTTTTATTTAAAAGCAACAAAACAAGTGTTCAAATAAAGAAGTATAGTGTCTCAAAAAGTCCTCAAATAAATAATCCATAAAAACGAGTGATGAGTGGAGGTTAAAAAAACACAATAGAGAAAACCTTTTAAAAACAACAACGTTAAAACAACGGCTGGAAACAGTCTCTTTTAAAATAAAGCCCGGTGCATTCCTACTGCTGGTGACTCCCCTGTTTCTCCCTCCTGGCTATGCACCAGGGGAGCCACCCATGCTGCAGCTGACCTGCTCTGCCTGCTTCTGCTGATCGGTTTGCCTCACCGATCCCGGCTCCTGTAGGCTCCACCAAAAAGCAGCTTGGGCTCCCCAGCGACCAGGGCGCTCATGCTGGGGAATATACGTCCCAAGTCCTGACTCACGCTGCCTTCTGTGGCCCGCCTTCTGGTCACTCTTCACAATAAACTCAGTGGTAGCGACCACTACGACTGCTCCTCAGGTGTCAGCCAAACACCCAGGGTCCCTGCTCAGCTGCACGCTCTCCTGTGCTCGCTCGCTCTCCTGCACCGGCTTTCCCCTCATGCTTCCTGCCTTCTCCTGCATCCTCCGTTTTCTTTATCCCCCCTCCTAGCTGCCTCGCGCTTCTATTTATTACGGGGACGTGGATCAGATGTGTCAATTTGCAGCTCCCAGGAGCATTTATTGATGCAGACATATGCACTTAAGCGAGGTTCGCTCGCATCATGAATTCACCCAGGAACCGCTTCTGACCACAAATACCACGCCCCCTCTCTAAGCCGTGAGTGCGGCGATTATTTATTTAAAAAAGTGGCCTTTTTGACATGAGCTGTGGACCCGCTATACCACATGGGCTTGTTTGTGTGTGAGAGCTGACAACCAATGCACACTCACTTTGAAGAACAATGTACATAATGCAGCTAGAAGGAATAAAGAACATGGGTGTTTTAGACCTGAGAAAAAGAAGAGAGGCTTGTCTGTCTGATGTTGCGTATTTTATGAACAACAACAGAATGGAAAGAATGAAAAAAAAGGCCACAAATTTTGGCTGAACTCACCTTACCTGTAAATCACACATCACCACACTCACCCAATAGACTGTTTGACCTTCTGCCCTCTGACAAGCAGGGCCGCAGTACACTGTGCAGGACTCCCAGATTTCATAAATGTTTTGCCCACAAGCCATCAGACTCTAAAACAATAATCAGTCTGAAAATACAGTGAATTACATAATCTGTGCAAAGTTAACTTATTACAGGAGCAATATTTTGACTAATTTTTGACTACTTTTATATGACCACCAAGTCCAGGTACTCAAGGTGCTGACAATGGACAGACAGTATAGAAAATAAGAATAAATTCTTAAAATTGGTAATCTTTACGTATTAGAAAAGTATTATAAACCCATGAGAAAAGTAGACTCTATATTTTACAAAGCATTAAGATGTAAGAGTTAGGATGAAAAAGACTTATGCCCACATATTTTTATTATTCTGTATGAGCAAGCAAGAATAGTCCTTATCAAACAGATAAGATAGACAGAGTGGGGTTTGACACCCCCTCAACAAGAGACTTATTGGTGGAATTAATCAGAGGCAGGATTAGAGCAGTGGAATGTTAGGAGTCAGATGAGGAAGAATAATGGCTTAAATAATAAAAATTGTAATAAAGGTAAAAGGTGCTTATGGCTGGATGCTCATTGTTCCATCTGAGTTGAGTCTGTATGGTCACCGTACAATAAAGTTTGATTCTGCTGCCTGTCCTGAGACTCCAAATGCTTTCACTGAGGCTAAGGGTGCCTGCACCAGTCTGCTTCAACAATAGCAAGCCATTGTCTACCTTGAGGATGTCCAGATTGAGCAGGTGCAGGACTTCAAATACCTATGGTCACTGGTCCAGGGAAAGAAAGTAGCATCCACAGCAGAATTGGACAGGTGGCTGCGGCATTCGCCTATCTGAAATGATGCCTGTGAAAGAGAACCAGCAACCCCATGAAAACCAATCTACGCATGTTTCATAAGTTTTATGAAGACAAAGGAAGCATCAGTTAAGGTCTTGTTACATAAGAATAAATGATGCATTTTTGCAGTGCCTAAAGTAAAGTGTTACCAAAAAGTCCTTAAGAAGTAATCTAATTTGACATATATTTTTGATTGCTAGTTATTTAAGATGACATACTTGAGCAACAAGGTCAGCAACTTTGACATCCTCTCTGACTAGAAGTTGTATAATGCGATGTTGGCTTAAGCAGAGGCTGTGATGGACTGGCATCCTGTCCTGGGCTGACGTCTTGATGCTGGATTAGCCTCCAGTTGTCTATTACTCTGACTTGGATTAAGTGGGTTTAACAGGATTATCTGTATATGATATTACCAATTCATTTGTAAGGATTTTATCTATGAGAAAAGCCTCCTCTGTAGTGGTTTTTGACAAATTGTTTGTACTGTTTGGAAGAAAGCCATCTATTAATCTGTTCATGGTACAGTAAACAGAGATTCAGTTGCTCAATCTTATTTTATATGGTGCTTTCTAAAGTCATAACTGAACGTCATTGTCATTTATTTTTCTTTAATCAGTTTTACGTAAAGGAAGGTTGGGTCTTGTCACTCATACAACATAATACTTAAGTGATATTTACAGCCAAAGACTGAGAACTTAATAACGTTAATCATCACAATTACCACACTATGTATACCACTGCCTTTTCCAGTTAAATACAACACGGGCACTCAGCATTGGCCATCAAACTTTGGTTGCTGCCTTCCATCCAGTGTTGTAGGAATGAACTATACTTGAAAATAGATGGATGGACTCAGTGCCATTTCCTGGCATAAATAAGGCAAGTGACAGGTTGGGTCCCATTGGTTAGTGAAGTTGAACAAAATAGGGGATTGAAGAGGGGAGTTTCAAACAAAGATTGAATTCTTATGACTTCAAAAAAGTTAGAACTGGGTGAAAGACAGAAGCCAAACCTGGGCAGGGCACCTATCTAGTCATAAGTTCACCCACTCTATACTCATACTGAGCCAATATGGAGTCTGCTTGGTGAAAAAACACATGTAGACAAAGAGAGCATGCTAATGCTACACAGGCTGTACATGGGCACAGGATTCAAAGCTAGGCCTTTACAACTGTAAGACAGCAGCACACCAGTTAAAACCTTAGACTGAACAACTGTAAGGTTGTTCTACCTTTTGGTTGATAATTGTAATGCATCATTGTCTTGTACAGTACAGTGCAAAAGCCTTAGACATTTTAGAAAGGTTACAGAAATATTAAACGGCTATTGTATGTCTTCTGGATCAGCATGTCAAAAGAAAAGAGTGTATTTTGGAGTTCCAGATTTTCCTTTTGTGTGATGCAATACTATAATATATTTGAATTTCTTAGTGAAAGAAACCAATATAGTAATAGAGCACTTTCCAATTAAGAACCATGAAATCTTTATAAGCAGAGAGCCTAGTGCCTGACTAAGTGATGAACTGAAAAAGAAACAGTGGTGTATAGGGAATAAAACTGGACAGGAACAAACCAAACTTAAAGGTAAGTTTGAGGAAGATGCTAAATCTGCAAAGTTTAAATCATAGCAAAAGTGAGCATAATGACAAGACATAAGGTGGCCGAAACCACTTGGAGCCAGGAACACCCATGTACAGTCTGGATAAGGCTTATTATAAGTGGTCTTCATGTAAGAGTTGTTTCCAAAAATGCCATTTCTCTGATGTAAAAATTAAGATAAACAGCTTACCTACACCCAAAAACACCAGGACTGGTATGCAGAAAAATGGCAGCAGGTCATCTGAACCGATGAGTCGAAATTTGAGATGTTTGGCTCTAACAGAAGACAACTTGTCTGCTGTAGGATTGGAAGTGATACACGGATGAATATCTGCAGGCAACATTCAAGCATGGTGGAGGTGCCCTGTAAGTTTGGGGCTGCAGCTCCTCAAATGGAGCTGGTAATTTGATCAGAATTGATGGTCACTTCAGTGCTGCGAAGTAAAGGCAGGTTCTTATCCACCATGCAATATTATTAGGAAAGAGTCCATTTGGTCCCATTGTGAAACATAACAATGACCCCAAAAACATGATCAAAATTAAAAAAAAAAAAACTGCAATGAAAAGAGGAATTGAGGAATCCTGCAACAAATGGTGTGGCCTCCACAGAGTCCTGATTTCAACATGAAATTACTTGAGAAGAAAGAAGCAAGTAAGAGAGCCAAAGTCTGCAGTGGAACTGTGGCAAGTTCACCAGGAGCTTAGAACAACCAACCATGTGAAGTTCTTCAGGCTGGTATTGATGTGCAGCAGTTATGGCTTTGGACTTTAAACCCCGAGGTTGTGGGTTCATATCCTTCAACCAACAGTGTGTGGCAATGAACAAGTCGATTCACCTGCCTGTGCTCCAATTGGAAAGCCAAAAGAAATGTGACCAATTGTATCATAAACGTTGTAAGTCACTTTGGATAAAGCCAAATACTGCAAGTTAATGTTAAATGTTCAGAAACTGCATGACAGTGGTCATCTCAAATATTAATTTAATTTATTTTTTCAGTTTACTGCACTTTTTAGGAAATGAATGAATTAATAACAACTATTCTTGGAATTATTTTGAAAGCATTTCCACTATGCAGTATTTTTTCACCAGTGCTTAAGACTTTTGACAAGTACTTTGGTCTGGTCATACAGACGGTGAACATCATTTGAATACTTTCTGCTGACATAATTTCTTTATTTTAAGGACATTAGCATTTTAGGTAGAGGAAAAATGGGCTGCCGGTATTCTGGAAGAAGAAATTAATACATTTGTTTTTATTTGCCACTTTCCTATCCAAGATTATTAAGAAATTATCTGCACACAAAGAGTCTGTGCTGATCATTGAATCAGAAACCTTATTCTTTTATAGTTCTTTCATAAGCCACTAGGGCGTGCTTCCTAACTTTTTAGAGGTGCACCACTCTTCGACTTTGACCACAGTCCATATATTTTTTTTTCCTTCCCCTCTGTATGTGAAAGGCGCTCTATAAATGCAACTTATTATTATTATTATAAGTTCATTCATTGCTGTTCACATGATGTTACACATAGCCTGATATGCCAGTGGTATGATTCATGGCCGAGTTGCCTTTTATTTTCCTGTGGGTCAAGAGTGACCTCTAGAGGATTAGAGTGGAAGGATCTATGGATGTAATAGTCATTAATAAACACATTGCTGATATTCCAAAATGCTATTTTGGCAACCTCATGAATTACTTTATTGTGCTTGATCTTCAGCCATATGTATAATGGGTGTCCTTAGCTACAGTTATTGTATTAATCCATCACATTGTAGGTCTTGCGTTGACTTTGAACTTTACTAACCATGATATTCTTTTTGAGTGATCTTTCTCTTCACATGACAAGTGTGAAGAACGATACTTCAGACCATATGATTTCAATTTCCAAGGTTCGATCTCTTCTATAACCAATACTTTTGTTTTAGGGCAGTCTGTGGTATACTAAGAATTGTTTGACAATACTATAATTTAGAGGTGTCAGTTTTCTGCCTGTCCATTTTTTCAGTCTAGCATTCACATCTATACAATTAAGGATAGAGCTGCCAGGGAAGAGGAAAAGATGAAGGCCTAAGAGAAGGTTTATGGATGTGGTGAGAGAGGACATAGGGAGTAACAGAACAAGATGCAGAGGACAGAAAAATATGGAAGAAGATGATCTGCTGTGGCAACACCTAACGGGAGCAGCCGAAAGAAGAAGAAGAAGATTCACATCCATGCAACATTGTTGAGAATACAAATTGGAAAAGTTATATGCTACACTTGAGAATTTTCTTTGAGGTTTTTGAGTGATGTTTTCAAAAAGGTTGGCATATTTATTAAAATTCAGAACCTAAAATCTCTCATTTAAATAACTTTTCAGAGGTTTTACTGTGGCTCAGGTGCTTTCTGTGTGCTCTAATTCTCCTTGAGATGTGTTTTGAACTTGTGGCAAATTAAATTGATTGGACATTGTCTAGAAAGGCACACATGTACTTGTGTATATCTTCTTCTTCTTTCGGCTGCTCCCATTAGGGGTTGCCACAGCAGATCATCTTCTTCCATCTTCTTTCTGTTCCCTGCATTTTGTTCTGTTAAACCCATCATCTGCATGTCCTCTCTAAGGACCCAAAATTCACACTGCATGTCAGGATTTAAAAGCAACCTGTGAAGTCCAAGAAACTCTATTTAGACCTCCATGACTTTATTGTGCTAAAGCATCGATCAGAGCAAGGATAAAAAAACATCTCTAATATTCTGAGCACAGTGACCTCAATCATTATGAAATGTAGGAAGTTTGGAAAAAACAGGACTCTTCCTAGTGGTGGCTGTCTGGCCAATCTGAGTAGCCAGGAAAGAAGGACCTTGGTCAGGAAAATGACCGAGGGTCCAATGGTCACTCCAACAGAGCTTCAGAAGTCCTCTGCTGAGATGGGAGAATCAATTTTTGTAGATAGGCAAATCTCAGGAACACTCCTTCAATCAAGGGTTAGAGTAGCTAGATGGAAGACAATCTTGAGTTGACTTAGAACTGCCTACTTGGAGATTGCACCTAAAGGCAGGACTGAGAGCATGAAGAAAAAGATTTTCTGTCCTGATGTGACAAAAATTGAACTCTTTGGGCAGAACTCCAGGAACTGTGGGTGGCAGTGACCAGGAACTGCTCATCACCTGCCTAATGCTATCCCTACTTGTGTTACACAGTTATGGGAAAAATGTAGATAAGTATGAAAAGAGGTTTTAAGGTTAAGATTATGGTCCTTAAAGGCTCATTAGAGAACAATATTCTTTGTTTTCTACCCAAAAAAGCTTTAAAAATCCCAAAGAACCTTTTGCAAAGGGAAACTCATCTTGCAATGATACCAAGAGTGTACAGTACCATGCAAGAAAATGGGCAAAGAGTCAGAAGCTGAGAATTACAGGACTTTGTGACTTTTTAAATATTTTTTATACAACAATAATGGATTTACTGATTGTTGAGACTTAACGCTTATAGAGGGTATGCTGAATATTTCAGATTTTTGTGACGGAAACAGAATTGTGAGGGTCTGAACTCACTTTATATTTTTTCAGCATTTGTTTTAATGCATTTTATTTAACACTGCTCAGGCCACACAATTATCTAAACTGATTTTTAAAAATACATGTCAATACATTCAAAAAAATGACCACATTTTGCAACTCTGATAGAGAACAAACTAACTAACATGCCCAGCTCAGGGTAACATGGTGTACTGTGGTTGACACTGGAGTTTAGTTCAATTTACACCTTTGTTATGGGGGCTTTACATTCTCCCCACCTCTCAGGGAGGCTTCCTCTACACAGACAGTGCATAACTTGATGATTTTCAAGTGGCATTAAGATGTTTAGGTTTGGTTGGTGGATAACTTTAAAGTGTGTGAGAGTGCTTGAGTGAGAGAGTGACTCCTGTACAGGGCTGATTCCAACATTTATACCCTGTCCAAATAGCCTCTGGTGCCTCATGATCATGAAATGAATAAAGCAAATTTAAAAAATGATTCTTAGGTCAGACCCTGTAACTTATGCTAAATCATATAACTTTGACAAGGTGTAGAAAAAGATTCTAAAAAATAAAACCAAATAAACCAATTGGTAGGTAGATAGATACTTTATTAATCCCAAGGGGAAATTCACATACTCCTGCAGCAGCATACTGATACAAAGAAACAATATTAAATTAAAGAGTAATAAAAATGCATGTAAAAACAGAAAATAACTATGAATAATGTTAGCATTTACTTTTTTATTTTATTTATTTATTTATTTGTTTATTTATTTATTTATTTTGAGTTTGTCCAGGTGTGAGACGTCCTTCTTCTTTATACTTTATTCTTTATTCTTTAGGTCTCCAACATCCAAGCTGCCCCATCACATCAATAGTTGGCCAGGCTTTAGTAATTACACCAATAAATAAAAATCATGGACATTAGTGTATTTACTGCATATAAAAAGTTGCTCTTAGTCTGCTGCTGCCATTTTTCAGACACCCACTGAATGAATGTGGAGCAAAATCTTTCTTATCTTTCAGCACCCTCTAGTGGCTTAAACATTTCTCTTGCATCTTTTAGTGAACAACATTTAATTTACACTGCTTACTGCAGAGGTTATGTGGGAAAAATGGTTTATGTAGGCAAAATGTTATGTTATTTCATTTTTAAAATATTAAGGTAAGCAATAGAATGATATTTTATACATTTTGGGGCCTTTCTTTAATATCACAGTCAAAGTGAAGTTTATCATTCTGTATGAGAAATTAAGTTGGTCTTGTGCAATGCCACTTAATAACACCAAAAATCCAACATAAAACTGTGTGATAAAGATATTAATTAAATAAATGGAACATGTTTTACAATTTAATCTTCAGCTAGTTTGGCTCTAGATACAAAAAAACGTGCTCATTACCTTATTGCTCCCTCTACACATGTGATAGGTACATATACAGTATCCATAATCATTTAAACATTATGTGCAAAAGTCCAAAACCACCCAAGAAAAGTATTTTAAAGGTACTTATATTGCCAGTAGGTGTTTGTTTGTTCTTGAACTTATTGCCTACAACCTAATTCTTATTTCTCAGGATTGTGACAATGGTACAATACCAACAAAAGATATACAAAAGGAAAACCATTCATCGCATGCAAAACATATCTGAATGTATAGACAATGCAATTGTTTTGGAAACATGTGCACTTCCGGTCCTCAAATAGTCATTACAGAGCAGGCTAAACATTTCCATTTTGGATACACATTCTTTTGTTTTTAGTATAAAAAAATCTAAATACAGTAAGAACATTACCAATGAAACTTTCAAAAGTAGTGCTCCTCAACCAATCTTTGATGTAAGGGTGTAAAAGCAATGTTTGCATATGGGCAGAAGTTGGAAGTATTTGTCGATCTCCTTGTTTTGTCTGTCATTTGTCTGTTAATGTTGTAACTGCACTCTTTAGTGTGCATGTCATTGAGCCTTAGTACAGTATTAGTTGCTCAGTGGCTCTGTATTCAGGCTTATCTCTCATCATTGTTTGCCACTGAAGCACCTCCTGTGTTTGACTGATGTTCAGGAGATGCTGCTTCTGGAGTTCTTTTTCACACCATCACTGTGTGTAGCACTGTATTTTGTCACCATAACAATAACTTTGGTGTGAGGATAGAAACACAGCTCAGTTTGCAGTGGCATTTGTCTGTCTTTATCACATGTTCATCCTGTGTCCTGTACTTGATCCTTAGCTGTTCTGTTGCTGCTGTTCTTTTCCTTTCTGCCATGTCGAGAAGTTTATGGTATGAAAGACACAAACCCCAATAACTTCATGGAGGTTGCCACTATTCATATTTTTTGCTTCTTCAGTGTGTATCACATCATAAGAGTTCAATAAAAACCATGATCAAGGATCTAGCCCCAGTGGTTTGTGTGTACTCACGTGACAGGTGGACACAACCGTTACCATTTTATATATATGTATATTCTGACTCAGCTGGAGGAAGCTGGATGGCTTTCTTGTATGTCAGACCCAAGAGTACTTCTGGAGCCAGAGCATAGCCCAATGGTTAAGCAGAAGTCCCAAAAAACAGGGATTATGGTGGAACCATGGGACCCAGCAGGGCTGACTTACGACACTACAACTCCCATCATGCCCTGCAGGTGTCCACATGGTTAATGAGGTCCTGACTGAGATGCTGCCATCTAGTGAATGGGGGATAAACATATTTCAAAATAGGAGCCTTCCTCCACTGCTTCTTTGTTTTGTCCTCCCATCTGGGTAAGAGTGCCATCCCGCATGGGATGCCAGATAATCCTGTCTGGCACTTACTATACACATAATAATGAAAAAATAATATAATGATGAAAATATAATCATGAAAACATAAACATTTAAAAATGATAATATACCAGGAAACTTAAGTGCTGCAAAAACCACTACTTATTTATGCTACAATTAGTGCTTTCATCAACTTTTTTGGTTATTATTTTTCACAATTCTAACAAGATACAAACATGAACACACAAAGAATGAAATAAAAACAAAGTCACATAATGCCTCAGTGTGCCCGTCTTCTATAGGCTCCTCTTCCTGTCACATGGGTGGAATCTTCTTGCCTACTCACCTTCCACTCAATTCTCTCCAAATTTCTAGACTACAATTCCTCAAAGGCTTTGCCCTGTTTCCCTTCAAATCCCTGGCCATGGATTGCCAGTGTACTCTGCCCGCAGGAAATGGCCACAGATTAGTTATGAAGGTTAGTAGGAGATTTAGATAAACAACAAAGTGAAAAGTTGTGCTTAAATCAGGAGGCAAACATCAAACCAACCAGACATGGCCTAGAAGGAAAAGTAGAAGACTTTGTAGCAACAAGTGTTTAACTAAGAAGAAAGCTTACTAAATAATTATTTTTTGAGATTCTCAAAGTTTGTCTACAAACTTGGATGATGGCTCTGTGTCATTGCAATATATAGGTGCTCCGAAACGGCATCACGTTGAGATTAATGTGGAAATCACCTGACTGCCATGCCTCACTGTAGTTACAGAAGCAAATCACAGCTGCTCAGAAATGTGCAAAACAGCGGAGAGATTTGGAAGTAAACAAGAAGCAAAATGGTGGTGTGAACATTGTGTAAAACCAAAAATATTACTTTTAAAACAAAACAAAGTGGTAAGAAAAATGACAAAACATATGCGAAACCCATACTAAATAATATTGTAAAGATCACAACAGGTAGGTAGCAACCTTTTGAACTGTAAAATCCTAGAAAACAGTCCAGAAGAATGGAATGACTGTACAAAATTCCAGAATCACCAAACCATTGTAGTATTTCTGAGTCTACTATTCACATTAATCACCTCTGATGATGTCTGCCCGGCTGCTATTTCTCTGCTATCCAACAGATGGCGCATCACAAACATTAGCACTGCTTTTATAAATCCTATATGAAATGGCATGTAGCAGAGACATAGCAACTAAATGGCACACTGCACTGCAAACGTTAATGCTGAGGTCTATGTCATCATTTAGATTCCAATGCAGCTGAGATGGGTAGGACAGTTTCTCTTTAAAAGCAGGATAAGAAACAAAGTGATTTTGGGCTGCCTGTTTACTTTCACTCTTTGAATTTACTATGACCCAACAATGCCTACTTACAGTTAATTTGCCAGTAACACTTTCCCTTTTTAATGCCTCTTTCCGTTTTGTATATGCGTAATTATTTGTGAGGGTCACAAAAATTCAATTTATGTCAAAGAGCAAGAGACTGCCCATACAACGATCCTTATTAAAGGCAGAACAGGAATAACAGAACAATTTCACAAATAAAATACAATCATTTAGTTTATTTGGACTGACTGTTTAGCTCATAACTAATATCAGATGTATCCATTACATTCGCATGTTATGGATTCTGTTCCACATGCACACAAATTTTATTTTAGACTATCGCCATTTTTTCATTTACTTACAACATGCTGTTTCTGGAACTGAAAAAACGGAATGCCTTCACCATTGACTGCATGCTAATGCTAACACTTCTTAATACATTAAGCTACCATACACTCAGGGTGAATTCTTTAAAACTCACTTTTATTTCTATGTAAATATTCGTATATTCTTGTTCTTATTATTAATATTATTATAACCCCTCCACAGATTTTATACTAACAAACTATAAATTTGGCATATTGTTTAAGGCATCTACTTTGTGCTGGGCAAATGTCATTTTCTCCAACAATGTTCACAGATTATGTGTCTTTTTATTGATTTTATCACAATTCCACTAGGTCAGAAGTTTACATACACTTTTCTAACTGTGCCTTTAAACAGATTGGCAAATTACAGAAAATGATGTCAAGCCTTTAGACAATTAGCTACTGATAACCAAATAGCCTTAATGGAGTCAACATGTGGATGTACAGTGTACAAGTCTACTGTCAAACTCACTGCCTATTTACTTGACATAATGGGAAAGTTAACATAAAATCAGCCAAAAAAAGTGAAATACTCCGTCTGTGAACATTGTTGGAAAACATTACTTTTGCCCTGCACAAAGTAGATGTCTTAAATGATATGACAAATTTATAGCTTGTTAGCATAAAATCTGTGGATGGGTTATAAAGTGAGTTTTAAAGAAATCATGTAGATAAAGTGTATATAAAAATCTGACTTTAACTGTATCAATGTGTGTGCAGTCTGACAAGCTTTTTGCCATAAGTCTAGGATTACTGACTGGCATGCCCTGATACGACCACAAGGGGCCAGCACTGCTCTTCATTTTAGCGGGCTCACACTCGCATACAGTAGTGAGGGCTTCACTATTCAGTAACTGTGGCTTTTCATTCTTGAATTAGCAGATTCCATGCCGGAGCAGTGCCAGAGAGCCCAATGGAATTAACATCTTGTTTTATTTATTTATTTATTTATTTATTTTTTCTATGTGACTCAGCTTATATGCATCACATGACCGTGATCGTCATCCCCATGATGCCATGGTAAACAAGATAAACATGTTTTATCCTTTGGTGGATAACTTAAATTCAAAATTCTCTTCTACATTACTTATCTGCAGTTTGATGTAGGCCTTACTCTTAGGTTTGGTTTTGGCTTCATTATTCCCTCAACTTCTAAATATGTCCACACCTTTTGATTCTGGTTGATCCCTAATTTTGACCCCTTGCATTGCCTGGTTAAATATCTCATGATTATCTTTCATTTCTCACAATAATCCTTGGGCACATATGATGTCCCAGAATTTCTCATGTCCACATTCGTTCCTTATTCCAACTTCTGTAGCCATTTGTCTGATTCTCTGGGATAAGATCATCACTCACCTTTCTTAGGCTCCATCGACACTACTAAATTTTCATTTAAAAACACAACAATTAGTCTGTTTTCCACCTTTCATCCACACTGTCCTGGCCTTTTCCATCCCTGTAAACAGAGACTAATGAAAATGCTCTCCAGAATTAGTCACTGCTTAAAATGCAGCCTCAGCATTGTGGTGTAGTTGGGGCGAAAATGCTGATTTTTGATTTCATAATCCTTCCATCCATCCATCCATTATCCAAACTGCTATATCCTAACTACAGGGTCACGGGGGTCTGCTGGAGCCAATCCCAGCCAACACAGGGCACAAGGCAGGAAACAAACCCTGGGCAGGGGACCAGCCCACTGCAGGGTGCGCTCACACACACACACCCACCCACACACCAAGCACACACTTGGGACAATTAAGGATCGCCAATGCACCTAACCTGCATGTCTTTGGACTATGGGAGGAAACCGGAGTACCCGGAGGAAACCCACGCAGACACAGGGAGAACATGCAAACCATAGTCCTTCCCTGATTGGATTTGCTCATTAACATGTCTCATTCCCTGACTGGTCACCCTTCATGTAAGAAAACCATATACAAACATAGTGCAGACAGAGATTATTTTATTTGAGAACAGTGTTTTTAAATGAAAACATAGTAGTGTGGACATAGCCTTAATTGTTCTTGGTGTAGACAGTTCATGTATGACCTCGACAAGCCTAATGGCTGATGTCTTTGTTCCAGTCTTTAAAGAGCTTTCCTCTTTGTCTGACAGTGCAGGCATGTTTAAGTGCATGTTGAAGTTGCGCAGGAAGGTCCGCCATGACAATTTTCTTGTTCATAAGAAATTTAATTGCTGTATGCTATTAATATGTGTCACACACATGCGATTAGGAGACAGCTAAAAGGCTTGAATAAGTGTAATACTACATCATACCAGGGGGTGGCAGAGTGTGCTGACTGTCTCTCTCAGCTCCTTGCAGACCATTCCCGGGAAATCCCACCAGGTCACTGGCACCTATGATGATGTCACTTCTGGCTCTGCCACCTCTGATAATGTCACTTCCGGCTCTGGCACCTCTGATGACGTCATATGCAGCTCCGACACCTCTGATGACGTCACTTCTGGTTCTGGTATAGATGGCATCATTTCCTCCACCATCCCCTAAAACCGCCATCTTGCCTCCGCCTAATCAGTTCTGTTTTGGACTCAGTCTTGTAAACTACTCAATCAATTTTCAACCTTTTGTAGTCATGATCACAATATACGGGTGGCTGCCCCAAACCTTTCTGACTGTCTACAGTGTTTTTGTTACACATGACATGTGATTATCACTCATTTTTTTGAATGATATATGAAAACATGACCGACACAGGTCAGACTCATCACCCAAACCAAATCTTAAGGTGGTCATTTGTTTTTCTGTGTGTCAGGCAGTAGACAACTGAAAGGTTTCAATAACACTTAATAAAGTGTTGCTATCTAAAGAATTAAGTTTAATGAACAGTGGTTATGCCTATAGAATTATTACTAAATTATTAGATTAAAGTGACTTTCTCTTAGCAAGAAGTCAGACATCCTACTCTCCAGTAAAAGAATTAACATAATGAATCTCTTACTAAGACACTGAACTAGAGTTAACCAAAGCATTAAGCCCAGGTCAACCAGATGACAAATGTATTAAAGTCTTTGAGCACCATAATGGATGCCACAAACTTAATATAAGAATATGTTAATCAAATATTATATTAATCAAATGATACAGACTATATTATCTACACCCTGAACTTCAGAATAGAGCATCACCAAGGCAGATATACACTGTGGCAGGTGCTGGATGCATACGCAGCAAAACAAAAACAGAATTAGAGACATGAAATTAAAAACTTGCCCTGTATGTGGCATCCTAAACATCTGATGAGCATAAGTACTGTATTTTACGTTGGTCAGATCAGGCCCATCACCGGGGGGGACAAACGGGACTCTGGTCCGGGGCCCTAACAGAAGGGGGCCGCTTCACACCTGATTTTTTTTATGCTGATGTTGTGCACGTAGATATATATTCGGACAATTATTCAAGTTACATGTAATAGAAAAGTTAAATCATTTAGCTTACAACAATACAAGTGAGTGTTATAATAGCCGCACGCTCCACGCAAGTAGATATCGTGCTCGTGTTGTGTGAAGCACACTTGTCAAAGGGGGCCGGCAGCGGCACACTTCTCAAAGACAAAGGAGAGCCGACGCCGACGTCCTTGAGCTTGATGTTGAGTAGTATATTTGTTGCACAGGGTACGTGGGTAATGGATTGACTTTGCCGCTGTAATTGAATACTTCCGTTTCACACACACAGGCGCTGTTCTGTCTCAGACAACAGCGATATTGTTGTGCACTATCGTGGATGTTGACGTGTATGGTGTAGCAGAAGTCCGTCTCCGTAGCTTGATAATTCATTCACTGGGGTGTTTATTGTTAATTTTAAAGCAGTGACGAGTGTGCGTTGGTTTTGTATGTATCACTAAAGATTCTGGATCACCTGGATTATTTGAAAACTTTGAAGTGTGATACAGCAAGTTACCATACTGATTGTACACCATGTAGATAACCCTAACCGTTAGTATATATTAAAATGTTCAGATGTTACTCCTATTCATTGCATTGGTATAATTGTACCGTTACACGTTAGATAATACATAGGCCTATCTTATTAATGTATTGTTTCAATTCCGTTACGAGCTTCCGTTAGCACTGGCTTTCCTTCTCGCAGTCAAACTTTGATGTGCGAGAAGGCTTAACTCATTAAGTATGGTATTCATAAATGCAACATTGTCGCTGTCGAATAAACTACATTTCGATCATTTTGTATACGTATTTGAAGGTTTTGGCATGTGGGGACCCAGGGGAAGGCAGAGGGGCCCACACGTACACAGTTGTCTGGGGCCCAAATATTTCTGGCGGCGGGCCTGGTCTGAGTCCAGTTCATCACAGTGAACAAACCTGACAAATGTGATTCAGTGCCACTCTGTTTGGTGTCATCTTCACTGCTAATTCCAGATCAAGTCCAATTCCTTAAACTTGTTTGCTGTTTTCAGTTGTCACTATGGCATTCTTCTGCGGCAATATCAGGATACTGAAGTAGCCTCACGTTTGGAGCTCCTTTAGTATGTGTACAATATAACTTATAGCATTGACTGTGTCCACATCATCCATAGTGAACAAGCTTGGCACTATATTAGTCTGAATCTGATTGGTACCTTCTTTATAATTAAGACTAGCAGAAGTCCTGTTCCTAGTACTTGTTAATGGCATTCTGTCACCCATTGCCATCAATGTGGGAATCTTCTGATGGACTGGGATGCACATTCCTTTCCAATGTTGTCTGTAATAAAAAAAATGTTGAAGTGAGGTTTTTCACTTCCTAGTATCCATACTGTAATTTTGAGACATGGTGTTCTCTGCTGTTAATTAGAAATAATCTACATTAACGACTTTGCACGTAAGCACAAGCTCCCAATTAATTGAAGGCTTAGTTACCGCCAGCGCTTAAGGCATTGATGAAGAAGGAAGCCTGTTTAATTTTTTGTAAATGCACACATATACATACATATATTTTAGTATTATTTTTTACATATGAAAGAGTGTTTTATTTCGATATAAAAAAAATCATGAGTCAGCAGTTTCATAGGGCAGGCCACCCCTGCACAGAAAGAAGATGGAACCCCAGCTGAAAATCAAACCAACTTCAAGCTCTGTGAGGCCTCAATGATCTAAGCTACTGTAAAAAAAGACTATAAATGCAAATGAAATGACAGTCCTTTATATATATATAAATAAATATATATTTTGCTGTTATTTCTTTTTTACAAGTAATTAATGTTAAAGAGCCAAAGTATCCAGTTGTAGATAAAGAAGAAGAGTAGGTGCCATAAGACACACAGATCAATACGATGTTCTACAAATGGCTCTGCAAACAGGCAGTCTGATGTTTGTCTAACGGAAGGTGGCTAACACTTTGAGAGGAGGCAGCACTGTTGCTCCACAGATCCAGGCCCTTTGGGATTGCTAATGATCTCCATGAGACAAGAGCCCAACACAGCATGTGCTATGAGGCAGGAAATGAGAAGCTGCTTTCAAAGCGTAATTCCCACACTCTACACCCATTCCAATATATTTCCTCTGTAAAGGTCAGTGAATCAAATGAATCAATATAGTGATCACCAATAAAAGCAGTTTACAAATCAAATAACATGTATACTACAATAAAAGTAAGAATATGAGGCAAAACCAATCCACTGTATGTTGGGTAAATAGCAGGCTTGGACGAGAATGCAGAGGGACAGCTTTGAAATGCAACTTCTTTCTTAGCTGATCAAAGATGAATGAGCTTTTGGGGAAACATCTGGAGTGTCCATCAAGGACCTCAGGCCTGACAGTAAAATCCAACGCATTCATGATAATAATTACAACAAAAAGAGGCTCAGTTGGAATACTGATCCATCCATTGTCAGTGTCCAGTTTCCATGTTCTCTCTCTGTCTCTGTGGTTTACTCCCCAAATATTTCAGATATCCTCCTACATTCAAAAAATGTGTGCGTCAGGTTAATTGGAGCCTTTTCTTTTGGTTTATCAAACAGTTGCTCTAAATACTGTGACACTTCACTTTCCCTCGGACTCACTTTTTTGATATACGTTTTTGTGTATTTTATGATTTAATGCTATCCATGAATGGTGATTCATAAAATAAATCTTGACTGATTACAAGCATAGTTTGCTTATAAAACTCTTTATTTTAATGGCATTATTGAGAAATACAGTGTATCAAATATACATTGTCTCAATAGTGTTGTTAAATGTCTCATAAAATTCTTTGAGACTGAGAAATGAGCTACATACAATAACCTGCACCATTAACTGGCTCAAGGGGCTCTTAAACATCCCTATAAAATATACTGTATAAACTAATTATTGATTTTAAAGTATTGAGAGGCTGAAGGAAAAGAAAAAATATCCCTTCTTTTAAATCACAAGAAATTAATTTTCTCATATAGCTTGAGATTCTGATTATTGTAAAAATGTTTTATTTGAAAAGAATATTCAATTAAAATTTGCAAAATCTTCATATATAATACACTACCGTGGCTGCTCATTTGTCTGTCCAGGATTTTAAATCACCTGTAGCTCGCAAACCGTTTGATCTATTGACATGAAATTTGGTACATATATACTATGTGACAGTGATGATCGACCTCCAAGTTAATTCTTCTTTTTATTTTTATTTTATTTTATTGTAGAATTAGCTCTTATCAGAGGCCAGCAGGGTGGCCATGCAGCGCATGTGTACGGGCGCCGTTCTCATCCCTACCACCTTAGCCGTCACTTCCCCTACCTTTTCATATCTTAAATCATTCTTGAGGCAGATTGAAGACTTAAGTGCCAGCTTAAGTGAAAAATTAAAGAAAACATACAAAGTAATTGCAACACAAACACTGATTTAATCAGATTTAACGTAAAAATATGCTGACGTAAGAAGACAAGAAGTGGGCCGCTAGGGTGGAGAAAAGAAGAGCTGCTCAGGAAGTAGCAAGTCGCATCAACCTCTGAGCCAATGAATGCTAAAAGTACAGAGAAAGAGGATGAAAACTAGGAATGCTGACGTCAAGTGTATTCACTGCACGTTATCGTGCAGTGCACCATTACTGGTTATTAAATAAATAACAAAATATTTATTATACAAAACAATAAAATTCTATATATCCTTTACTCTGCGGTGGGCTGGTGCCCTGCCCAGGGTTTGTTTCCTGCCTTGCGCCCTGTGTTGGCTGCAGACCCCGTGACCCTGTAGTTAGGATAATGGATGGATGGATGGATAGATGGATATTCTTTACTCAGGGGTTTTCCTATAGTGTAACGCACTACAAAAAACTTAGATTCCAATTTGCTTTACTTGTTGAGCTGCTAATTTAAATTTACAATCACACAGTGATTCATAGTATACATTATAGGCCAAGATACCCAAGTTTTCATTATTTTACAAAATTGTATATTTTTTCCTGATGATTAATATAGAGTATTCTACTTTTAAAAGAGATTTTAATAGTAACAAGGAGATCATTTTAAACTAGTTTGAAATATGCCATAATTTGTGTCATCCACCTGTCCAGCCATGTTTCAGGTCAAGTTACTGACTGATTCACCTTCATCGTCTGATTCACGCAATGGTGTGTTAATTGTCGATCTCCATCCTTGCTCTCACCTATGCTCATGAGCTGTAGGTGATAATCAAAAGAATGAGACTGCAAGTACAAGTGGCAGAAATGAGGTTCCTTCACAGGTTGGCTGGTGCTAACACTCTATGATAAGGTGAGAAGCTCAGAGATTATAAAGACCCTCAAAGTAGAGTCACTGCTCCTCTAGGCTGAGAAGAACCAGTTGAGGAGGTTTGGTTATGTCCTAATGGTGATTCAGAAAGAGTGTCTACTCTTAAGGCTTCTCGAGATAGACCCTAGGACACAATGAAGCGATTATTTGTCTCTACTGGAATGAGAACTACTAGGAATTCCCCAGAAAGAGCTGGAACCTGTAGTTGAGAGGGATATCTGGGCTGACCTGCTTAGACTGCTGCCACTGTGTCTTTTAATAGAAAAAGTGGTTTCAGAAAATGTGATGAGTCTTCCTAGATGATTTTACACTGGGCATTCGAGTCACTGTTGTTCCAAGTGTTTTCACGTAGGAGATGATAACTCTTACTGTGGTTTGGTGGAGTTCTTGAGACATATAAATAACTTTTCTCCTGAGGTTTTCAGGAATTTTCTTTGATCAATAATTGTGTTATTGTTGAATCTTGGCAACTTGTCTCTGATGGTAAAGGTCAAAATAACTGAGGTTTGTGTTAAGTAGGAATAGCTGTTAAGCATGTTTGCATGTTTGAGTCTAATTATCTCTTTAGCTAGAGGACAATTACTTTTTCAAGAAATGTCCATTAGTGCTAGATGGTATTGTTTGTTTGATTAATTAAAATTATGGTCAATTAAAATTATAAATAAAGAGGCATACATTTCCACTGCATTAGATGTGGAGGCTACTGAGTGACATACTAACTGTAAACCGATAGATAGATAGATAGATAGATAGATAGATAGATAGATAGATAGATAGATAGATAGATAGATAGATAGATAGATATTAAAGGCACTATATGATAGATAGATAGATAGATAGATAGATAGATAGATAGATAGATAGATAGATAGATAGATAGATAGATAGATAGATAGATAGATAGATAGATGATGCAGTTACAGCACACAAAAGTGTGATGATCTTGATTTCCCACCAGGTTCGCGGGTTGCTCGTGCACTTCTTAACACGACGGGTGATCTGGTCCCACAATAATTAGAAACTTAATGGACCGTTTTGTTCCCCATTATCTTTGTGTGTTCAACTAATGCATTCCTCTTGGAAAAGTGAAACATTTCACTCGATAATAACGAGATGAGAAAAGTAGCACTTTGTTGATTTTGCACCATCCCGGCAAAAAGACTGGGCTGAGAGGAGGTCGTCCGTTGTCCACCTGGATACCGTGGAGACCACCCGGAGCGCTCCAGGTTTGTTTGTTTAGCTATATGAGATTCCGCGTCATTTACAACGTTGCTTCTGCACAAAACATGGAAGCGCTAATATGCAGCATAAAAGGCACGGAAAAATAATAGAAACAAACGGCACCGGTATCACTTATTGAATAGGAAATTATTCGAATATATTACCAAAAGGCACTGAAACACACAAATAAGAAAAAGGCATTTTCCACATATATTTTAAATGAATTCTCGCTTTTCTGTCTTTGCTTTAATGATGGTCCACCTCTCCATGGAGTAGAATGGAAGAAAGCCGAAATGCTTCTACAGATTAGATGATCAAGTCTACTTCCTGACTGCTTTAAAATACACAGTCCCTCTTCTTCATTGCCATTACAGGGTCGCTATAAATGGGGCATTTTTGGATTTCTTGCTCTCCGATCTTGCCGACTTTCTCAGAAGTCATTGTGTCTTCACTGTTTAACGTTTAGCAAAAAAACAAAAGCCCATGGGCACTTCAAAAGAGTCTAATGGGTGTTAATGACTATTAGATAAAGTGCTGTGTCTTATTCCACAAATAAAATGCAAAAGGAGGTATTTTACAATTGCCTGTCCTAAAATCCCCCGAGATCCAAATGAAGTGCATTTAGAGGCGACTCTTTCTTGCAAAGCCGTATCCATCACCAGGACCACATGCGGTTTTTGCAACTTGTATTATCCATGAGAATTTTCGCACCTACTTTTTTTTTTAAACCTCAATGGGTCTCAATTTCCATTTGATTTAAACCAGAAACAAACCCTCTGTCCTCCTCTGAAAGGCACACCGGAAACTCGTTTTCTCACTCCAATACAAAGTTCAAGTAGCTTTAATTAGAATGCCTAAATATTTGAAGTTTCATTGCTGACAGTTTTACATACGAGGAGTGAAATTACACGAGGAGAAGAAAACCGTATATAATTTTGTTATATAAAAAGCACCAACTGTTTAAATTTAGCTGACGATATGCAATGTGCCTTATTGTAAACTGTGAGAAAACAATCCTACCTTCACCCTATGCCGAAGTGTTGTCCACCGTGCTCTCAAGATTGTGCGTTTTTATAACGGTCTTCAGATCAGCGCATTTCATTAATCAGCAAAGCTTTGTTTCATTCAGACATCTTTAATGTAGTTGTGCATAACTTTTAAGAAATTACTTTACTTCTCTGCTTGGAATATGCACGTTTTCCAGTGGGTTCGTGTCTTTTTCTCCCAGTATTCCCGTTTCATCACTAGTCTTGATAACTGCGTGCCTTTTGTAAACTCTCCGTGTAGTTAAATGCTTTCCCTCCCTGATGCTAAGAAGGTCTCCCACTTCTCATGACCTCTAAAATAATAATAATAATAATAATAATAATAATAATAATAATAATAATAATAATAATAATAGAAAACTAGGTACAAAATATAGGTGAATGTTACAAAAAATATTAACATGGTATATAGTGGTTCTCAAACTGTGGGCGCGAAGATGTGAAAAAGAGAAAACAAGAATTAAAAATATGAAAAATACATCAATTGAAACTAAAAAAAAATTAACTTGTACTACATTCTGATACTAGAAAAATAAATACAGAGTTGGATAAATGTCGATAAAAGTTAAGTAGATATAATAAAATATGCATCTATGATATATCATTAATTAAAAAAGAACAAATTGGTATTAGTGGGCTCCTTTCAAAAAAAACGTTTATGGCGATTAAAACTGTTATGACTCGGGTCGCAAATACCTAAAGGTTGAGAAACGCTGGTTGGCATATTGTCATTTCCAGGCTCCTACACAAAATCACACAAGTATCATTTCATGGGTTTCCCTGTGGTTATTAGCAGCTTTATCTATCTATCTATCTATCTATCTATCTATCTATCTATCTATCTATCTATCTATCTATCTATCTATCTATCTATCTATCTAATTTTTCATGTTATATACTGTTCTATTGCAATCTCACTTTTTTGCGATTTCCTCTGGTAATTTAAGCATACAAATACAGTGCAAGAACTGCAGTTGGGACATCTATGGTGATCTAGAAGTAGTGGCCCTAACACCAGGAATACAGGTTGGGTATACCAAGAAGTGTTGCTTCATTTGGAAAGGGAGAGCCAGGCTAAAGAGTCTCATCATATTAAAATGAAATGGCCACTCTATGAGGGCAGAAAAGTGTTGCACATAAACCACTTGTAGTCACAACAAAGATATTTTTGTCTCCCCTTCTTGAATAAACTTGGAATGGTGAAAGCTTTCACTAAAGTGATGAACAAGGAAGGTACAGTATTTTCAATGATTAACTGATGCTAAGATTAAAGAAAGTATTTTTGTTGGTTCCAAAATCAGATACATTTTAATGATAGGCAACTAGAAGATCTGCTTGTGGGGCTGGAAGAAATCACATGGAAATAATTTAAGGATGTTGTTGAGAATTTTCTTGGCAAATACAGAGCACCAAATTATGTTCAGCTTGTTAACAATATGCTTAAAGCATACAACACCATGAAGTGTGTCATGTCAGTAAAGAACTTTTCTGCATTTACACTTGGACTTCTTCCCTGGTGTTCTTGATACAGTTAGTTATGAAAACGGGAAAAGGTTTTACTGGGACATTGCAACAATGCAAAAGCGGCATTGGGGCTTTTGATGTCCAATTGTTGGAGGTTGAAAGATGAAGCTTCAGATGAGGTGTACAAATGAAAATCAGCAGCAAACAGATTTAGCTCACTTCAGCATGTCAACATTATTAAATGATTAAACACATTAAACTCAATCAACATTAATTTCATGCTTCTCTATACACTCAATTGAAATTTATGTTTAGTTTAATGCTTTCTACCAAAAATGTCTGTGGAAGTTAAATTTTGAAAAATGTCATTCAGTGTAATAGATGAAAGTTATTCCCTTGCTGAAGAAATGTTAGATGTGCAATGCTAAAACAATTTGTGCCTAACCTTCTTTTCAGTTATTTTGTATCGTTATGTGTGGAAATAACCTTTAGCTATTTCTTCCTTTTGAAAATGCATGCCGACACAGACATTGTAAATGCTTTGAGCATGGGAAAGGTGCTATATAAAAAATGTATTTATTATTATTATTATTATTGTTATTATTATTATTATTCTCTGATAATAATAATAATAATTATTAACCCTAACCCCATTATTAAAGTAACTAGCAAAATACCCGCACTTCACAGCGGAGAAGTAGTGTGTTAAAGAAGTTATGAAAAAGAAATGGAAACATTTTAAAAATAATGTAACATGATTGTCAATGTAATTGTTTTGTGACTGTTATGAGTGTTGTTGTCATCAAGGATTTGATTATCATTATTTCTTTCAATCAGGTTCGTATTTGGAGGATGTGTTGTGTTCAAGTTACATTATGTGTTTGTCTAGTCTATCCATGACCATCTCATCTTCCTTGTCAACCGTTGTAAAGATAACAGGTTTCATTCATCGAAGTGATCACCACCCAAATCGGTACTCGTGAATCTAAGATGTTTAACAGGCATTCCCGGTATTAAGTTGTGGATTTGCCTGAGAATATTTAGCGGCAGCGTGTCTAACAATGTAATTTAAACTTAAGCCTTACACCTTGCTTTCCTATTGATATGTCTACAAAGGCTTGTTCAGCGTCAGAGGGTTGTTCCTTTCCTACTGCATCAATAAACAGCTCGTCTTCCTCTTTATCTGAGACATCATACACTGCATGCACGGGTTTACCTTTCCCAGTCGTGCGAACTTTAGCGAAGTGCTTCAATTTACCACATTTTTTACACTGTCTTCCTTTGTGAATTTCCCCTTGGGATTAATAAAGTATCTATCTATCTATCTATCTATCTATCTATCTATCTATCTATCTATCTATCTATCTATCTATCTATCTATCTATCTATCTATCTATCTATCTATCTTTAGCTGGACATTGACTTTTTCCACTGTGTGGTCTGTTTCCACAGTAGGTGAACTTATGAATATGTGTGTATGCGTCAGTCACTTCATATTCTATTGCTGTCGTCTCAATTTTGTAATGCGTTTTTTGTTCAGCGCTCTTTGGAGTCAGTCAGTTCACGTGAGCTGCTCGGAGTACATGCATCGAAGGTTCTCCGCTGTGGTTGTGCTATCTCATGCGATCTTGCGATGTCCACGGCTTAATTTAATATTAGCTCAGACCCGGCACTTAAAAGTTTCTGTCGCACTTTTGCTGAGTTTGTGCCAAACACTAGTCTATCCCTGACCATCTCATCTTCGTTTGCATAAGCACAGTCCTTCACCAGCAATTTTAATCCGTTACAAAGTGATCAAAAGTCTTGCTTATACCCTGCATCTTCTCATTAAACTTGTATCTCACGAATATCGTATTCGTCGTAGGCATGACAAATGCCAGTGGTAGTGTGTCTATGAACGTAATTTAAGCTTAAGGTTTACACTGTGCTTTGTTTCCGCAGTAGCTGCACTTATGAATATGCTTGTATGCGTCACTCGCTTCATATTCTTTTTCTGCCTTCTCAATTGTGTAATGCGTTTTTTGTTCAGCACTCTTTGGAGCTCTTGGTTGTTCTCTGTGTACTGCGTTCACAGTCACTTCATGTGAGCCGCTCGGAGTACATGCATCGAAGGTTCTCAGTTGTGCTTGTGCTATCTCGTGCGATCTTGCGATGTCCACAGCTTTATTTAATGTTAGGTAAGACCCGGCACTTAAAAGTTTCTCTCGCACTTTCGCTGAGTTTGTGCCAAACACTAGTCTATCCCTGACCATCTCATCTTCGTTTGCATAAGCACAGTCCTTCACCCATGAATGTTTAGTGGCATCGTGTCTATTGGATTCAATACTCAATATTGGAGTTAACTACGTGGGAGGCGTGCTGATGGAGGACGCAACTCCGCCTCACACGGCAACCGAGCTGCAGGATATGGCTGTATATATGTACGTAAGTAGGTTCCATTTATGATCGTTACGCTTACAATTTTTTAACTTTTGTAAGTAAGCTGTAAGGAATGAGCCTGCCAAATTTCAGCCTTCTACCTACACGGGAAGTTGGAGAATTGGTGATGAGTCAGTCAGTCAGTCAGTGAGTCAGTGAGGACTTTGCCTTTTATTAGTACAGATAAGATAGACCAACTGAATAGCATGTAGTGACAGTATATTAATCTATATACTGTATATAAAAGCCAAATACCACTGACTCCCTCATCATGAAATCTCCCGAACCATGAGGACTTGGGACTTGAAATTTGGAATGTAGGTTACCCTTGGTCCATAGGTGCTCTCTAAGAAATGGTTTTAAACATTTTGTGCTCCAAGCATGTTCTATCGTATGTCTGTCCACTTTTCACGAGAGAATTGCTTAACGGATTTAGATCTGATTGTTTTCTATAATTTGCTTCAACTTTCCGGTTGATTTTGCGACTTCTCTCATCGCACTAAGTACCATAGTTCGCTTGCGGTACCGATGTATTTATGCAAATCCAAGACAGTGGTTGTGGGCCAAGAGCAGGGGGCATGGCCTTCCTCATTCACTCGCTAGCCTCTGTTCGAGTTGGTCTACATCTCACCATGTGTTGGAGTACACCTTGCCTCCGCTTAGCTAGAGATCCTAGTTTGTTCAACATACATTATCATCTACAGATTGTTAAGGAGTAACGTTTTACATTTTTGAGAGAGAGATCAGAGCTACAGGTGTTTTAGAGGGTAGCTGCTGATTGCCAGAGATATCACAGCCATGTGCTTTTCTCCCCATGCGGAGAACGCTCTCCCTTCAGAGCTGAACACGATCAGATATGGTGCCAACGTCTATTGATTTTTAAAGTTTGTCCCGTTTCATTACTATGTAGGCGCAGCCATGGGGTACAGCTAGTATATAACATATATGTTGTTACATGGTAGTATAATTGATATAGAGAGAATGTTAAACTTCACTATTTAAGTAGGTTGATTCAATAAGTTACACTGTTTCCTCACTTGACACTAAATTTACTTATTGATTAGTTTCAGTTTGCTTAATTAAATTCAATTCATGTAAACAACATCATAATAATAAATTGTTACTTATATCAGAGTCCTCCAATCAACACGCAAGTGCCATCTTTTGAATATTTCAGCAATGGAGAGCATTAATTAATAATAGGAAACTCCTGACATCACAGGTGCCAAGGGAGCACTTGCTGCAAGGAATCACTAAATTATTAAAATAACAGTGAAGTAGCAAGAAAAAAGTAACCTGTCTGAAATAAAAAAATGCTTGCCCTACCTATAAGGTACAATTATTTCATGATTTGTTTTGAGTAATAATCATCCAGTAATGAATAAGAGGAACAGATGCCCAGCAGAGTATTACATCTATTAAATGCCTAATTACATGTTAAAAAAGCCCTGCGAAAACTGTTACAATGCTACCATCAATTCTTTTTATATATCATTAGTTCAGAAAGTATTACTGATTTCAAAAAGTCTCAAACATGTATCAGAAACTCAAAAACAAAAAAGGCACATATTGGATTTACTGTTCATTTGTAATCTTTTTAACCATTTAAAAATTACATTAGGCTGATACGTGAAATTTAGTTTGCAAGGAGAAGTGACCCCGTCTTTATGAGAATGATTTAGGAATAGTAGTGGACTTGTCACAATATGTTACAGGTAACTTTTTAAGACTAACAATGACGTATGAAGGTAGAACATGGCCAGTAAAAGCAGTAGCTGAAGAAGAAGTTAAATGTGGCAGAAATACGAATACGGAGATGGATGTGTGAAAATAATCAGAGGTACAACAACAGTGAGAGAGATATCTAAGAAAGTACAGGAAAGTATAATGGTATGGACATGTGGTGAAGAGGGACCATGTATATGTGGGCTAAAGAGTGATGGGAATGGAAATACAGGACAAGAAGAGGTCAGGAATGCAAAAGTGGAGGTGGATGAATAAAATAAAATAAAATCTAAAGAAAAAGGGTTTGACTTGGGAGGAGAAGGTTGATCAAGCTCATCGACCTCACATGGAAGTGGGAAAACATGAAGAAGAAGAAGAAGAAGAAGAAGAGGAAAAAAAACGTGGACTTATCTCAATCAACTTTCAGACAGTGTTCAGAAGCCATTAAAAAGCAAAACAGAATGTTAGGTAATATAGCACCATGATATATGGAGTACAAGTCACAGGAGGTTCTGCTCAAGCTTTATAACACACTGGTGAGGCCTCATCTGGAGTACTGTGTGCAGTTTTGGTCTCCAGGCTACAAAAAGAACACAGTAGTGCTAGAAAAAGTCCAGACAGGAGCAACTAGGCTCATTCCAGGACTGAGGGGGATGAATTATGAGGAAAGGTTAAAGGACCTGTGCCCTTTGAATTTAAACATAAGAAGATTAAGAGGATACATGATTGAAGTGTTCAAAATTATGAAGGGGATTAGTACAGTGGATTGAGCCTGTTACTTTAAAATAAGCTTAGCAAGAACATACAGACACAGTTGGAAATGTTTTAATGGTAAATTTTGCACAAACATTAGTAAGTTTTTCTTCACACAGAGAACCGTGGACACATGTAATACATTGCCAAATTGTGTGGTAGACAGTCAGATTTTAGGGACCTTCAAAACTAGACTTGATTTTATTTTGGAAGAATTAAGTGGATAATAAATGCGAGCTTTGTTGGGCTGAATGGCCATATCTCATCTAGATTGTTATAATGTTCTAATTCTTTTTAATGAAAGTGGCAAATCTTGAATGTTGATCATATAGGCATACATAGTGCTAGGTTGACCACAACGCATTAAGGCGGACACATCTAGACAAACAATAGTCAGTAAACATTTCACCGTACATAGTGTCTTTTTTATATAGTGCCTTCTATGCTTAATAGCATCCCAGAGTTATTCGCATAGTACTGTAATAAAGGTAGGGGTTGTATAATTAAAAAATGGTTAGCCTCTTTTTCTGTCATGGAGACTTAGTGCACGGCCTTGTCATTTCAAAGCCAGATCCATTATGACTTAGTCAATAAACTATCCACCTCTGGATCACCTGCCTGGTTTGTGCATCACAAACATTAACACTCTCATTGAGAATACTTTAAGGACATGATTAATGTAGTGTAATTTTGGCAACAAATAAACTAGTACAATAACTTAATTAAAGAAAAATATAAACAGAAAATACAGGGAACAAATAAGAATCAAAGAAACTCTATTGAGTTCATTAAGCATTCTGCTGAACTGCTTGCATTAATTTAGGAAAAAGCAGCAGAAATAAATTGTGTAGATAAGAAATTCAATTAATAGCATGCACGCTGGCCTCACAAAACCCGAGTGGTCACACTATCAGCTACTGTGCCCAGCTAAAGAGCTCCAAAGGGATTTTTCTAATTTAAAAATTCCTCTATTATATGTTGTAGTGTTAGTTGAATGCACTCTCTGTTGGAATGAGAAGAGCAATGCACTTTATAAATACACACAAAAACATCTTAGAATGGTTGTATCAAGAATGACACCCTTGAGTAAAGTGTTTCAGCTGCAGTTACCCTGTGTCTAATTCATTTCAATTTGATGAGGCTTTGGCACATAAATTTAAGTGCTTGACCAGTAGTTCATGATTTATGATGGAATAGCCTAGCTAATTTTAAATATTGCCGGGTAAATGACATCACATACCATTTATCATTTAATGATGGCATGAGAAATAACACACAAAACAGAAGTCTAAGAAAATCATAAGAATGGAAATAAAAATTCCAAATATGTGCAAAAATGCAATCTGCAACTACCAAATCCTCAGAATCGTAACAGACAGGGTGCAGTTCACACATGCTTCACACTAACTATGGGGTCAAGTTGAACCAGTATGCCGGTCTTCGGGATGTGGTAGGAAAACCTGAGTACCCAAAAGAAAACCCATGCCCAGCAGTGAATGATGTACTGTATAACATCTGAATTCAAACCCAGGGAACTGGATACGTGACATCACAGCGCTAAACACTTAAGTCACTAAGCCACATACCTGTGCAAGTAGGTGCTGGATTGTCTAAGACAATGTGAAAAATTTGGTTATGGTGTGAGGATTGGTCTATGAATTGGAAGAGGTCAGATGTGCAGTCCGACTGGTGGCAGTCCTGGATCTTTTTAATTTATGTTGTATTGTGTGGTAGGAACACACATCAAGAAAGCTAAAGGTTTGTGGAAATATTGGTCTCATCATTTAGTTCTCAAGTGGATGAATAAAGTCGAGCACATAGAAAGGTGTCATGCCAAATACTACCATGGGTCTTCCATTGATTTGCAGCAGTGAAAATCCAGTCACCTGGATTCTCTTCTTCAGTCTCTCCCACTAGATGTTTTAATTTTTTTTACTCCTGGGTCATTTGCTCCATCAGAAGATGGTCTCCTAGCCCTTTTCAATGGCTACACATTGGGCATGATTTGTTTTCACTAAGGACCAAGAACATACAGGTGTGGCAGAAAAGTAATGAGACTGGCAACACTGCAAGCGATCTGGCAATGCTGCGCTGTTGTCCTTGATAGAGCACGTGTATCAGTACCCTCCCATAGCTCAGTGCGAGTTTCAACTCCTTCCGTTAACTACGTGATTTTTGTGACTGCTATTAGCGAAGTTGTGTTTTTGGTTGTGCGTCACGCAAAATGGAACAGTGGAATTTGGAGCAACGTTGTGCCATTAAACTGCAAGTGTGACGTTTGAAAAGTTAAAACAGGCCTATGGGGAACATTCTTTATCCCGAGCTCAAGTTTTTCGCTGGCACATATCATTTTTGGAAGGCAGAAAACACGTTGAAGATGAACACCATTCAGGGAGGACTTCAACTTCGAAAACCAATGAAAACATCGAACGTGTGAACACTCTTGTGTCGTTTAACATTAAGAATGTTGAGTGAACAATTAAATTTGAACAGATTTACCGTTCATCAAATTTTGACTGAACATTTGCACATGTGAAAGGTCTGTGCCAAAATGGTGCCGAAAAACTGTCCTCTCCATAACAGAATTTTTGACCTCAAAAGGCATTCCTGTGGTTCCCCAGCCCCCTTATTCACCTGACCTCAGTCCGTGTGACTTTTTCCTAAACTGAAAAATGTCCTCAAAGGACGTAATTTCGGGACTTTAGAAAACATCCAAAAGAGTGTAACGGACATGCTGAAGACCATACCGGTTGAAGACTTACAGTGCTGCTACCAACAGTGGGAACAACGTCTCCATCGGTGTGTAGCTGCCCAAGGGAACTACTTTGAAGGGGATAACATTGATGTTTGAAAAAAATAAAAACTTTGGTAAATAAAAAATCAGTCTCATTACTTTTCTGCCACACCTCGTATTCAGCAGTCACTCTATCATGTTTTCCTGTCATTAAAACCCCTAAAATATCCTTTTCACAATGTATTTGCAAATTGTAGTAAATTAGATAGATTAGTAGAGACAGAAAACCTCTAAGGATGGGCATGGAACAAAATGTGGATGTTGGTGAACATATAGCAAATGAAGATTAATGTAAGTAAAAATGAAGTTTTATACATTAAATGTAAAACTAAAAGTATGCAATGAGGATATCAATATGATTAAGACTTGTGAACTTGCTATTACTAACCATCAGACAGTGGACAGAAGTCAGCGCTTAAATCTGACCGGAACAGACAAGTCCAGTGTTCAAAACAAATTTTCTAACTCGCCTACAGGGTGATGAGTAGTCAGTGCTTACAAACTGTTTTGTAAGGCCGGTCAGAGTTATAGAAGCACCAGGCTGTCTGAGATTAGTAGATAAGTAGAACCATTCAGCTTTTCGGACTGATTGTGACTGATGGTGATGGTGTACATCTTTCTAGCCATTTCTTATTGGTGTTGTACACTACACCAACTCAACTCATAAAGGTAAGTACAGAAAAATTATTTATAAAAAGAAAGGGTAAAGCTATAATTAAGCCCCATGTCATGGCTTACCACACACGTACTCTCTTCTATGTGTATTCAATTCTTTGATTTTTTGATTTATATTTCGGGGTGATTCTATGATAGTATATGGAGGTCCTTCCTGGCCTCCTAATACATATTCCAAACTGTTTTTATATCAGTTCAGGGTCGTAGGGAGTATGAGCCTATTCTAGCAACACTGGGTGTAAAGGCAGGAACTAGTCCACACCATTTGCAGGGCACATTCTAACAGTTTTGATTCCCCTAACCTACACATCTTTGGGAAGGTGGGGGAAAAATAAACAGGGCACCCAGAAGAAAAATGAATCACAAAGACAAGAGAGGAATGTAAAAAAATATACAGACCACAGAATATCAGGTCCAAGATGAACAACCTATAAGGGAGACTGCATATAAAATATACTGTACATTTACTGTATATTTGTGGAATTGTGGCATACATGTGGAAGTGTTTGAAAAATAGGATTTCTTTTTATGTTCATCGTTCTTATCAGTATAATTCACCTTGTAAAGGTGCAATAGGAACTAAAGGCTGATGGATTGGCTAACCTAGCTTGAAGGCATCTTCAGTTGCTCTGCTTGATCACAGGGAGGCCTAGCTTATTGTGTACATATTTGTTTGTCTTCACGTAGAGCACATTAGTCACAGCCACAGCTATATTCAAACAAATAGAAGTCTAAGGCTGAGGCTGAAGTCGTTTACTGATTGGAAGATAAGTGCGATTTGAAAAGATTGAGATGAAAGCATTCAACACGGGGGGGCGCTTTAATACGTGTAATACATGGGGATTTAATGTTGGCAAAACCTGCTTTTGATGGACTAATAATACAGTGCAGACCATGCTGTTATTCCAAGGTGCCGTATTAGCCCCCCTTGCCTTGGCTTTGTTCCCTGCTAATTGGGATGCAAATGGCAGTGGAGAGCTGACTCCCTTTTTCTATTCCCAGGCCATGCTCACCTCAGGGACACACTGGCCTCCTCAGTGGGATGGTAAGTTACAAGAGAAAAAGGGGCCTATCACATCAGGAACTGTCTCTAGTTTATCCTTCTGTCTTTGGCTGTAAGCAGACAGCATCAGCATGGTATTAATTAGTGATGGATGGAAAAAAGAGATGAAAAGATCGCATGATCCCAACCTCATTAAAATCACCGGCAGTGGGAGGTGGAGTGCATGAGCTTTTCTTTTCTTTTTTTTTCTTTTTCTTTAAAATGTACATGAGTAATATGCCCTAAACTTGCATTTTTTTCTTTTCTGTAATATAATGCGTTTCTGGAGTAGGGATGTGAAACTAAAACCTGGATGGTCACAGTGGCTGCAGGTTTTCATTCCATTAAGTATTCAATTACTGTAACTAATGGAATTGACTTCTTTTGCCTTTTTTTAATGGACTTGCTTTTTAAGTTTGAGAACTCTTATGTCTTTTTTAAAAAAAATCAGAAGCTAAATAATAAAGAGATGCAAAGTGAGCCAACAGATGACTTTCTATCTTGAGAGGTCACAGATTCAGTTTCTGAAGGGTCAATATTTTTTCTCCAACCATTTTCTTAATTAAATGCCAGTTCTTGCTGATATTTTTAATTTTTACCAGACATTTCCAGAGTTATTGAGATTATTTTTTCTGAAAGCACCATTCAAAGTCTTCATGGACCACAACAAATCAATACTTCTCAGGCATTCACTTTTATTTTTTTTTTTTTGATATTCTATTGAAACAGATACTGAGTGATGGATACACAAGTGCCGTGAGATCAAGTTATCTGCCTCACTTTGCATTATTGTTTGGCTGTTTGTTGAGGAAAACAAAAGTGTTTAATGGTTTTGAACCTTAAAATTTAAGGTAACTGAAATGAAAGAAAAATAAGTCTGTTCAATTACCTGCTGCAATTGGTTATTAATGAAGAAAGTGGCTGGAAGGAAAACCTACAGTCACCGTGGCCCTCCAGGAACTGAGTTTGACACTCCTGCTCCTGACTGAAACAATGCTTTTTGTTGCTTGTATTTACTATAGAACATATGAACAATAAGTTGATTTAGAATGTTATGTAACAAAAATAAAAATAAAAAAGTTTTTCATTTTTAATGAGATTGCAACAATTGTGAGTTAAAAGCAGAACTCTTGACGCATGTTCTTGAAATAGGCTTGGTTAGTGCTTTGCAGAAGTCATTGTAATTGAATGTTGGAGCAGGGGATGCAGTAATTAACATAATTTGATTGTCCCTAGCTATTATGAAGGTACCAGGCCACCAACCAGAAGTCAATGATGGCATCATTAGTAAGTGACTGATTGCACCACTAGAGATTAGATACGATAAGATATAACTTTATTAAACCCATGGGGAAATTGAAAATACTCTATGTATTGTGGTGGTCTGTGCCCAGCTGCGACACCAGGACGGACTAGGAGAGTGACTGTGCCTCCCCTGGACCACGAGAAGGCAGCTGTCCTAGTTGGTACAGAGGCCACGGGAATGGAGCATGGAAGCTCAACCCTATAGGAGCCCATGGCCACTGCCAGGGGGCACCCAAATGAGTGAGGAGCCCTGGACATCAGCACTTCTGCCACACCCAGAGGTGCTGGTGGAAGAAATACCAGGGACACCCGAAGTGCTTCCGGGTGCTCATGCGGCACTTCTGCCACACCAGGAAGTGCTATAGGAAGCTCATCAGGGGGCACCTGAATCACATCCGGGTGGAAATAAAAGGAGCTTCCTCCCCTCCAATCATCAGCCAGAGTTGGGACGAAGAGGATGAAGCTCGGAGAAGAGGAGTGGAGGTGGTGAAGAAAGGCTGGAGTATTGAAAGGCCTGGACTTGAGGTGATTGGAGGAAGGACACTGGATTGTCATGTTTAGTCACTGATCCAAACTACACTGTTATTGGATGAGGTAAGAACAGACTCAGTGACTGCTGTATAGAACTGAATCAGAAGCTACTGTGGAACGTTGAACTCCGTCAGCTGTTGCAGGAAGTACATCTACTGCTGTGCCTTTTTTACAATGGACCCTACATTGGTCTCCCATTTCAAGTCCCCGGAGATTATGGATTCCAGAATCGTGAAGGTTTCCACAACTGTAACAGCAGTATTAAGTATGGAGAGGGGGGATAATATTGTGGGACATCTACTAAAGTACATTGTCTTCTCCACAGTTTTTAGAGTGTTTAGCTTCAGATTGTTCTGACTATACCAACCAGCTGGTCTGCATGCAGACTTATCAACATTCCATTGATAAGTTTAACAGAGGGGTCCTTAGAGGTGGAGTCATTAGTGTAAAGGGAAAAGAGCAGTGGAGGGAGGACACATTTTTGGGGGGCACCTGTGTTGATCGTGTGATAGATAGATGTGAGTTTCACCTGCTGTTTCCCATTGGTCAGGAAACTGGTGAACCATTGACAGTTGGAGGTAGGGATAGAAGCTGAGTGAATTTCAAGTGGAGGAGTTTCAGGATTATTGTATTGACTGCAGAGCTGACATCCATGAACAGAATCCTTGCATATGTCCCTGGGTTGTCAAGATGTTGCAGGATGTAATGAAGACCCATGCTGACTGCATCGTCCACTGACTGGTTCCCTCCATAAGCAAACTGCAGGGGGTCCAACAAGGGAGCTGTGATGTCCTTTGGATGAGCTAACATCAGTTTCTCAAAGGCCTTTATGACCATAGATGTCAGAGCAGCACCAACTTTCATTGATATAAAAGCAGAGTTTCTTTTCCCGTATGTCTCCGAAGCGTGGTCTCCTATGTAAAGATGAAAGCCGTGCAGGTGTAATACAGAGTCCGGGATGGATTCTTTTATCCATGTTTCCGTGAAACAACACAAAAGTTCTTGTGATTTCTGGTGAAGAGTAACAGTTCATCCATTTTATTGTCTAAAGAGCGGAGGTTCGACAAATGTAAATTTGGAATCGCCTTTGGAAAACTCTGGTGTCTCAATGGGTGCAACAACACGCTCCCCCCTTTTGCTATACCTGTGTCTGCATCTGCTGGTGACTACTGCTGCTCCACCAGCTAAGATATCCAGAAAAGTTCTTAATTCTGAAAAAAAACTGTCAAATCACTGTGAATTGCTGAATATTCAACATTTCTTCAAGGGTGTACTTTATTACATTTGAACACCAAATGAAGGGATAAAAAACAGAAGGAATATTAGAGAGAATGAACCGAGACTGACATTTGCGGCACCAAGTAAAATTTTTATATTATTATTTTTTATTGTTTTTTTTTATATTATCTTTCAGTAAGGCTGCGTTTTCATGGTTCTCAGAGCTATGAGATTGATTAATTACTTAAAAACATTATTCCTTAGGTTCCCAAGAAGCTCCTTTAATAGTGTTTCTATCTGAAAATCATTGGACCACATTTAATAAAAAAGAAAGTATTAATAAAAAGTTAATTGAAGCAATTATGAAAACAGAGCTCTGGCAGTATTACTTTCAACATTATTTTTTGTTGCCATCATTTCATTTCAATTTTGTATATTTCTCTCTCCCTTAGCCTTCATGACAGGGACCCTCTCCTCTATAATGCCTTTGGCCAATTTAGTAGAATTCCTGCTCCTCCTTGAAAGTGAACTAACTGTGAGTGCTTTACTTCCTCCTTTGTAGTGTGCTGGAGTCAAATGACTTAAAGTAGGGGTGTTCAACTCTGGTCCTGGTGAGCCACAGCGGCTGCAGGTTTTCATTCTAACCCTTTTCCTAACAAGTGAGCAGTTTTCACTGCTAATTAACTCCTTTTCCCTTCATTTTAATAGCCCTGTTTCTAAGGATTCAGTCCTCTGAATTGATTTGTTTCTTCATGAAATGGCAGTAAACAGAAATGAGATGTGAAACAAGCCAACAAATGACCAGCTAAATTGGAACATCAAACTCCTGCCAATTTCACTCCAGCCAGTTTCTTAATGGGAATTCAATTCTTGCATTTAATTAAAGCTGTTATTGAATATCATGACTTGTTGCTCTCATTCTGCCACTGCAGACTTTTGATTTTCTGTTTTTTCGAAGGGGCGGCACAGTGGTGCAGTGGTAGCGCTGCTGCCTCGCAGTTATGAGACCCGGGTTTGCTTCCCGGGTCCTCCCTGCGTGGAGTTTGCATGTTCTCCCCGTGTCTGCATGGGTTTACTCCGGGTGCTCCGGTTTCCTCCCACAGTCCAAAAACATGCAGGTTAGGTGGATTGGCGATTCTAAATTGACCCTAGTGTGTTTGTGTGTGTCCTGTGGTGGGTTTGCACCCTGCCCAGGATTGGTTCCTGCCTTGTGCCCTGGGATTGGCTCCAGCAGACCCCCAGTGACCCTGTAGTTAGGATTCAGTGGGTTGGAAAATGGATGGATGTTTTTTCTAAGACCACTGTCATGATGTTTTGATGACATGAGCAGACCAACATGACGAGACCTTCATCTTTCTTTATTTTCAGGTTAGCTGGTCATGTGACGGCTTATTTTGTGTCTCATTATGGCTCGGTGGCGCAGTGGGTAGCGCTGCTGCCTTGCAGTTAGGAGACCCGGGTATGCTTCATTAAGGAAAAAGAAACAACTAGTAGTCTGAGTCATATCAATTCAAACTAAGGCAAAACAAGTTAATCAGCAGCAAAAATGGCTAATTAAGAAGATGGTTAGAATGAAAACTGCAGCTATTGCGCCCCACCAGGATCGGAGTTGGACACTCCTGACTTAAAGTGACACATATTGGGTAGGGTAAGGTCTTAATGCCTTCCAGTTCCCTCCAAATAACAGCTCTTTACAATACAGTAGTGGTGTGCAGAAAGATCTTTCAGTACGTAGCATCTCAAACCTTGAAGTGGATGGCCTTCAACAGCAGGATACCATGCTGTGTTTTACTCATGTCACCTAAGTGCAAGAAAATGAGAGAACAATGGGCACATGATAATAAAGACTAAGCAACTGAAACCAGGAAAATAGTTGTCTGGTCTGATGAATTCCAATTTCTACTGCAACACACTGATGGTAGGAGTAGAATTTTGTGCCTCTTTAATACCAATTGAGCATCAATTGGATGCCATAGTTTACCCAAAGCTTTTCTGTTTCTCCATGTGCATCCTATACATGACAGTGAACCCAGGACTGACTATCTATCTATCTATCTATCTATCTATCTATCTATCTATCTATCTATCTATCTATCTATCTATCTATCTATCTATCTATCTATCTATCTATCTATCTATCTATCTATCATATGGCACCATGTCGTTATGTATTTATTCTGCATCAAAATCAATTTTGCATCAAAAGCATTTTTTTGACCTTGTGAAAGATGAGGGAGCATCTAAAATGGAGTCTTGAGCTGGTTTATTTTATTAGGCAGGGAGAGAAGCCAAAGTTCTGAGTGATCAACACTCCAAGATAGAAGAGTGAAATTTTATTGAGTGTAATATGCAGGTGGGGTCCATTGGCAATTGGAGATTCCAAAAGGTAAAAACAATGAATCAATAAATCGATCAATGAGTGAATGCAAATGTGAAAAAGGAAATTAGGAAGGCTAAAAGACAGCTAGAAAAGGTGAAAGATGACCCAAACTGATTTTTTCAGTATTTTAGTAGTAAAAGAGTGTTCAAGGTGAAAAGTATTACGAATGATGAAGGCTAGAATACAAAAGCTTTGAACAACCATGTTATTGAAGTTCCTACATGTCATGGAAGGATAATCCTGGATGGGACAGGGAAGAAGCCATTACCCAGATGGGAGGCAAGTGTAACAACGCAGACGGATTGGCCGGCGGAACAAATAAATAACTTTATACCCAGCCGGTGTAAATTAATAGAAGGACCAATGAAGGCCAGGATAGGATGGATATGATTATAAATGAGTACATTAGAGGGTTAGCTCAGGTTGGACGGATGGGAGACAAAGTCAGAGAGGCGAGATTGCTTTGGTTTGGACATGTGCAGAGGAGAGATGCTGAGTATATTGGGCGAAGGATGTTAAGGATAGAGCTGCCAGGGAAGAGAAAAAGAGGAAGGCCTAAGAGAAGGTTTATGGATGTGGTGAGAGAGGACATGCAGGTGATGGGTGTGACAGAACAAGATTCAGAGGACAGAAAGATATGTAAGAAGATGATCCGCTGTGGCGACCCTTAATGGGAGCAGCCCAAAGAAGCAAAATTTCACTTCTTCATGCACAGAACCATAGACACATGGAATAAATTACAAAGTACTTTGGTGGAGAGTAAAACCTTAGGGGCCTTCAGATCTCAAATTGATGTTATTTTGGACAATATATGTGAATCAGAGACATGATCTTGTTGAGCTAAATAGCCGTTCTTGTCAAACATTTTATGATGTTTTAATTAATCAATCAATCACTCAATCAATATTCATTCAATACAATTCATACTAAGAACTATCACAAATATCAAATATTTATATAATATAGTGCCCTTTCTACTCTTCTCTAATAAAGTAAACACAATCAAGCAATCAACATTTATGTAAAATGGATCTTATCATAGTAAACCCTATCTCCAGGAAAATAATACAGTCACTTAATCAATATTTCCATTATACAATATCTGACAACACCATAAATAAATATTTATTTTATGCAGAGCTGATTATAATAATGGGCACATCAAATAGCAACATTTTTTCAAATACCACCCATACTGTGGAGCCAAATGTTAACTGAGCATATTTAGTAGCGAGCATAAGGATAAATCAATTAATATAATTGCTGTTTTACAGTTAATTCCATAGTGACTGCAGAGATTAAGTAAATTAAAAAGTTGTTGTGTCCATTGTTATTTTTGAAATGGCAGCTGATCAGCTAAAGATGTGGATCAACGAACATAGCTCAGCTGTGATAGAACTGTGAAACCTGAGTCTGAAATTGTGTTGTATTAGTTGCTGTTGATTCTCCATTAATTGAAATGACTTTTGCCAAGATCTTTGTTTTACATTGAGGTGTGTAGTATAAAACACATTGGTAAATACTTTCTTAGGCAAGCTTATGACAAAACAATTCATATATACTGCACCTTACACAACAATGACTTTTATAAATTGATTAATGTAGTAAAAAATACCACTGTGAAAAACAATGGAAAGAAATTTGATACAGCTTCACATTTGATATTTCAGAGTGAACACAACTAAACAGTGTCTTGTATTCAAAACTAGCAATCTAGCATAAAGCTAATTAGCATAATTTTTGTTAGATAAAATTCATAGAAAACAATATTTTAAGAGGGTGTCCTTAACCGACTTTGTTCCAAGATTGAACCAAAAAAGAAAATCTGTCTACTTTTCACTGAAACGAGGATAAAGTAAAAAAAATAATGTCTAGCCATAAACTGAACCAAGTCTCCCAGAAAGCCAATTGTCCTCTTCAGCTTCAGCAGGGTAAGGGGCTAACATCAGCAATTAGTTCATCAAGTGACACTGTTATCTCCTGATCTACTTAGTGTTGTCTTCTCTGCTTTGTAGAATGCATTCCTCTTCAAAAGAACATTACATTTTAATATAACTCTCTGTGTGTGTGGAGAAGCTTGGAAGGAGGAGATCAGGTCAAGTCAGCAGCATGCGGTCTATTGCTTTCATTGACACTCCTCTGCCCGTTTAACCAGATTACACAGTGCTATGCAGCCAGTGGACTAAACCTGATTTTCAGAATTGTCCCGTTAATCTGGGGGTTAAGTGTAACTCAGCTAACAAGCCGTCTGCCTCCAGCCAATAGATTTAGTGGTATTAATCTACTTACTGCTGTATATGTTATAAAGTTACTTTGTGTGCTTGACCTTTTTATGCTGAAATGTTCACATGAAGATAGTGAGGAGAAATAAATTACATGAGGGCTGCAGTAAATGTTAAATAATTATGAAGGAAAGGATAAACTAGAATATAAGATGGAGATATGGAAGAGAGGATAGATACATGTATCAGAAAACAATCTGATAAATAGAAGGAGCAAAATAACTTATGGATAGGCTGTCACTGAGGGTTATATGTAGTGGGCCCACTGCTGTTCTTACAAATTATATTACATGTATGTTCAGGTTACAATATGTCCATGAAAATTTTCGTTGTAATTGGAAAGTGCATTACAACCAACTTTTAATATGATCCACACAGATATTATCCCTACAGAAGCAGTAGAAGTTGTAGTATTGTTAGATATATCCATCAATCCATCCATTTTCTAACCCGCTGAATCCGAATACAGGGTCACGGGGGTTTGCTGGAGCCAATCCCAGCCAACACAGGGCACAAGGCAGGAACCAATCCTGGGCAGGGTGCCAACCCACCGCAGGACACACACAAACACCAAGCACACACTAGGGCCAATTCAGAATCACCAATCCACCTAACTTGCATGTCTTTGGATTGTGGGAGGAAACCGGATTGCCCGGAGGAAACCCACGCAGACACGGGGAGAACATGCAAACTCCACGCAGGGAGAACCCGGGAAGCGAACCCGGGTCTCCTAACTGCGAGGCAGCAGCGCTATATATATATAACCTACTTGAGCCAACATGTCTGACACCTAAAATCTTGCCTCTGACAATGTTACTTGGATCACAAGTCTTGCCTATTCTAATGTGTGATGAAGCAACAACTAAACCTCTTGAACCACATCTGCATGCTATGATTATTAAGATACAGCCATCTGATTGTCTATTTGGAGGTGCAGGCTCGTTGCATTAATGATCAAGAAGACCTAAAAAAGTAAACATTGAGTGTACTTTCTTGCTATATCTGCTGTTTTGAAAAGACACTTTTTACATATTTCTTAATAAAAGTTGTGATATTATTTAATTATTGGGCCAGTAGATGGCATAAGCAGCTGAAAGAGCATGAAATCCCGGCAGGGATGTGCAGTAACAGAACTTGGTTACAGCTGCTTAGGAAGCACTTCTAGGACATAATTATGTCCTGAAATATGGGAGACATTAAATTCTTCCATAAAGAAATCAGTCAGTCATTGTCCAACCTGCTATATCCTAACACAGGGTCACGAGGAGCCAATCCCAGCCAGAACAGGGCATAAGGCAGGAACAAATCCCAGGCAGGGTGCCAGCCCACACACAATTTAGGATTGTCAATACACCTAACCTGCATGTCTTTGGGAAGAAACCGGAGCACCTGGAGGAAACCCACACAGACATGGGGAGAACATGCAAACTCCACGCAGGGAGGACCCGGGAAGCGAACCCTGGTATCCTAACTGCGAGGCAGCAGCGCTACCACTGTCCCACCGTGCCGCCCTATAAAGAAATTTCAAGTCAAAATTATATTGGTGTTTCAGCACATTCGCTAGAAGTACACCTGTTTGTTAATACTGCTCATGAAAAGTTTGATTTCCTTTTTCATAGAATTCATGTATGAATTAGCATTCATCTCATTGTAAAGCCTGGCATGCAATCTTCTAGACTTGTTCTGCTAACGACATTACAAGCATAACGCTCTTGGAACAATCGAAATGTTGCTCTGCAGTGAGTTCCAGTGGAAGAAGCCACCTTGCCATGTTTCCTTTTTTTTCTACCCTTCTCTGAGTGTAAAAATTGTCTTTGCTGCGGTAATTAAACCAATCTCAGACAAAAATGGATTATACAGAGGAATGCAAAAGGCTCTGGGAAAGTGAGCAAAGGAGATTTAGTGTGCGTCCTTTTCTTTCTTTTTTTTTTCTTTTAAAGTAAGTACATGCTTAGAATAGGAAACTGGATTTGGGAATAATCTGATTAGGCTAGAAGGAAAGTTTGTGAAGTTAAAACAAGGTGGTAAGGCACTTTGAATATATATGTTTTGGATTATATTACATATTTAGTTTAATTGCCTTTTGTTTAATTTGCTTCTCCATGAATTAATAGGACAAACAAATTTGTTAAAGCTAGTTTTCAAATACAAGAAATCTCTGCTTCTCTCAGTGCTAGGCCTGTTTGACACCAATATTAATAGTGAAATATAACTACAGTGAAGAAACAATGAAATGAACACAACATATACTAACATGGACAAAAAATTAAACATGTGGCATATTTTAACTTGTGTTAACTGGTGTTATTTTAGGAATGCTTTTACAAAAGCACTCATTTTCCAGTAATCTACTGATTTTAAATGTTAAGATTATACATAATTTGGCACTTGCTTCTCACATAATAAAGACCTTTGAGAAGCTGGCCCTGCACTATATGAGTTCTGTTATGTTAGACCTCCTGGAGTGGAGGATACAATTATCTATCTGCTCTACAAGGCTTTTTCTCACCTAGACAAAGCTGGCAACATTGTGATGATTATTTTTTGATATCTCTAGTACCTCCAGTACTATCCAGCCCTGTTAAGGGATAGACGCAGAGTGAAACAAGTGAATGTGCCAGTGGTGTCCTGGATAATGGACTATCTGTTGGGCAGACTGCAGTTTGTGAGAGTCAAGGATTGTGTATACAGATGTGAGCAACACTGGAGCAAAACAAGGAGCAGTTCTGCCTCCTTTTCTCTCCACTCTGTACACCTCCAACTGCAAATATAACACCAGGTCATGTAACTGGCAGTAATTCTCAGATGGCTCTGCACTTATGGGGTGTATTGATAAAGCGGATAAGACAGAGTATAGCAGTCGGTTGGAGAACTTTATTTCTCAGTGTAGAAAGAATTGTCTGCAAATAAACATCAGCAGAACCAAAAAACTAGTTATGGACTTTTGCCGCACTAAAGAGCCTCTATGTACAGTCACTATTCAGGAAGTGGATATAGAGGTGGTGCCCTCCTACAGGTACATGGGGGTCCACATTAATGAGAGGTTGGATTGGTTTCAGAACACATAGGAACTATATGAGAAAGGGCAGAGCAGGTGGAAACTTAATTCCTTTAATGTGGATAGTGACATCCTTCAAATCGTCTACAATTCTGTGATAGCCAGTGTAATTTTATATGCTATGGTGTGTTGGGCTGGTAACATCACTTTCGGAGCATCTACCAATTCAACAGGCTTAGGACAGGATTAAAACACCTCTGAGTGCCATTATGAGCAATGCTGCACATCCTCTTTCTGACAAACTAACACTGAGAACTTTCAGCCAACAAATAATTTAGCAGAAGTGTGTCAAGAAATACTACTGGGGCTCCTTTATACCAACAGCAATATATTATCTATCTATCTATCTATCTATCTATCTATCTATCTATCTATCTATCTATCTATCTATCTATCTATCACGAAAATACTAAATTCATGAAGCATGTTTCACATTTCTCCAAATACTACAAAGTACAAAGTTGCCATTCCTAGCAGGCTGTTTTTTTTTCTTTTATTACAACATCAGAATAACATCAAAACATTCCATCATGTAATTTTGGGAAGGGTAGTTTTCTCCAATTAAACCATCTAAGAGCTGTCACTTCATAGGATAGGTAATGTGAAATTTCTCACTGGAAAACACATATTTCCCAACTGTTCATTGGCATTTGATTTAAAGGTTGTCACAGTCCAGACACAAATTATACAAAACAAGATAAAATGGTGGATAATCTGCAATCATTCAAATGATCACAAATGAACCCGAACAGAATTTAGATATGGTCAGATACTTATATTTTGTGTAAGTAAATTTGCAGTATTCACTTAGGAAGTAGAAATATTAGATTTGAGTACACAATGGGTGAATGGAAACTTGAAACGATAGATAGATAGATAGATAGATAGATAGATAGATAGATAGATAGATAGATAGATAGATAGATAGATAGATAACAAAGGCACTATATAACAGATAGATAGATAGATAGATAGATAGATAGATAGATAGATAGATAGATAGATAGATAGATAGATAGATAGATAGATAGATAGACACTGTATTAATCCCAAGGGGAAATTCACATACTCAAGCAGCAGCATACTGGTAAAAAACAATATTAAATTAAAGAGTGATAAAAATGCAGATAGGAGTCACACAGGCATGCATGTGGATCACTCCGGGTTGAGAGGGGGTGTCTTGTGCTACCCTCCTCTTTTGTTCCCTCCAAGCAAGAAGACACCCAGTGAGGGCAACTGACTCCACCCAGTTGCCAGAAGGAAGCATTCACTTTAGAACAGATTGCACCTCAGGACAGCGCTCCTTGCAACCTCAAAAAATAAACCCATTTACTTAGCCTGACAACTTTCTTACTTTGCTTTTGTTATTCTTTGTACTGGTGCACATACCAACCCTTTTCATTATTTTTTTTTAGCTGATTTAAATGAGGATGACCAGGTTGGTGTCCAAATGTTTGACATTTGCAATACTTCACTCAATCATTGTTATATATGTCATTCTTCATATAACTATCACTAGATTTGAACAGCACCATAATACAGTTGATAGATAGATAGATAGATAGATAGATAGATAGATAGATAGATAGATAGATAGATAGATAGATAGATAGATAGATAGATATAAAGGCACTATATCATAGACATATAGATAAAATTAAAGGCCTTGGTTTCCTCCCAAATACCTACAAATATATTATCAGGATGTTTACCACCTTTAAACTTCTTAAACACTTATGAACGTGTGTACCCTCCATGCTGAACTGCTGAATGTCTTCTTATTCAAAACTGATGTCTGTTTTGCAACTACTCCAATAACCCTTCTCCCAAGACTGAGTAGGTAATGATCTGAAGAAATGGATTGATAGCTGATAAAAAATTTAATGAATGAATAAATAAAGGAAATAGACATGCATTTTATGTTAAATTTACTTTTTTCTTACTTTTTTGCTCAAAGGTCAATTTTAAATCACTTTGTTAATGGAGCATTTGCAGGTGTTCCTTGTATTGCTGTTACTAAAGATGTAGTCAAAATTATCACCTAATCAATGTATTTTTCTTTCACCTCTATATTTCATTTTCAAATAGTAAAAAATCCATTATTATCCACATCTACTGTTATTCTTTGGCTGATTTACCACACTTTTGTAATATTGAATGTTAACATATACAAATTTTGCAGTGCATATTTACTGACTAGAACCATTAAAATTTAATATGAAAGATTTTATAGTTGTGAAGAAAGTTGTTACCTCTAATGCTTCTCTTTATGTAAACCCAATATTAAGACTGCAAGGATTGGACTTGACAAACGGGAACCAACAGAAGTGTGAGGCAGCAGTATTACCGATCATGTTGTTAGTCACAACACCTGACAAGTAAAAATCAAATTTAAAAAATATACAATGTCACCTTTATGAAAATTAAGAATTCTACTGGTCTGCAGCCAAGACAAGCTTTTTCTCCCTGTGATCCTGGAAAAGGAGAGATGGACAAACCTGTTGGTTTTAATTATTACCATACGTTCACATTCATATGTTGGCCACTTATTTTTTAATTGTACATTTGTACATTTTTAATATTAAACCCATACTTTGCCATTATTACCCATTTGTATTCTTCTTTCTCGGTGTAGTCCATCTATCTATCTATCTATCTATCTATCTATCTATCTAGAACTGTTCTAGTACAGTCTTCTGTCAGATCTGAACTGACACAGATTCTTTCTAGATGATAATAATTGAAATAAAACCATTCAAACACACTCATAAAAGATGAAAAATAGCATTAAGGTAAAAGAGACAACTTCCTTTTTTGTGACTTTGGCATCTCATTTCCTATCTTTTTAAACTTTTACAGTATTAATATTAATTTGCCAATCTGTTTTAACTGCACAGTGAATTTTACATTGCTGAAATAGAATATTCTCAAATCTGCTTAATCCAATGTAAGGTTATTGTGAAGCATGAGCACTGGAAACAGCCCAGTTCAGGATTCCACTCTATTGCAGGGACCACTCGTGCATACCCACACAAGGATTGGAATGACGTCTTTGTAGATGTGTCAGAAAATCTGATGTGGCCAGAAGAAAACCCACACTCAGATGAGGAGAATGTGCAAACTCAGCACAGATAATATTCAGGCATGGAATTTGAATTAGGATGATGGATCCATGATGGGGCAGTTCTACCCACTGTGTCAAAGTTTTGATTAAACACATTTTGCTTAATAGAGAAATCTGCATTTCATTCAAAAAACGGTCATGCCTCATCATTCTATAATAAAATAACACAGGAAACTACTTGTCCTGAATTTGTTTATTTATAAACATATTATATATAGAATAAAGTGAATAAAAAGATATATTCTCTTCAACAAAAGTATATTTAGAAAAAAGTTCATAATTTATTAAACTCTGAGGATGTATTCTTCACTTATGCAAACACATTCCACATTTAATATATTATTTACATATATACAAATAAAATACTATAGTACTGTAGTTTATGCACAATTATAGAGTCCATGTTAAAGTGAAAAGTTGAATTAAGATGGGCTTGACAAGCAGACATCCAGTTCATCAGAAGATCCCTCCAAAGAATCATTCTCGTCATCCTCATGCCCCTCGTCATCATCATCCCCATGGCCTTGGGAGCCTGGGCTGGGCTGGGGGACTGAGAGGCCCAGTTTTGCCAGTTTGGCTTGTTGTTGTTCCAGTGACTGCTTCCTCCATTTGATTCGCCTATTTTGAAACCAGACTTTCACCTGTTTTTAACAGATAAGAAAAATAACATGAGTAGTCAGCACACTAATCCCAGTTAACGTACATTTTAATACCAGGGCATGGAAAAGTACATGTATCAGGGCCTTACTGGAAAACAAATGACGCAAGTGCTTATTTACAACTGAGAATAATAATCATAAATGTGCATCCACATTCATTTATTTATCTATTAACTTGCAAGTTCATTTTTCTCATATCCTCCTTTGCCAAATGTCTGTGTTGTAAAGTACCGAACATACAGTAACATAACATTCTCAAATCCACTTAATCCAATTCCCAGAGCCCTTCCTGGCATCACTGAGTAGAAACCAGCCCTGAACTGGATACCAGTGCATCATAGGACCCATTCACACAAGACCATTTGAGACTTGCGGATTAACCTAACCATATGTTTTTTAAAATAGCGGCTGAAGAATTGAGTACATGGAGAAAATGCAAATTTTACATAGGCAACAAGTGAGCGACAGATTCAAAGTTAGGATGATGGCTCTGTGAAACACTAATGCCACCTGTAATGTACTTTACATTACTGATTTGGACTGTTGCTGCCTGTACAAGCAGGTTTTCCAGTATATGTGAGTGTGCACCTGTGTGTAGATATCACTGTTGGTGCTCTGAGGTCTTGCTGAATATAGATTTTTTTTTTTTTTTTTACTTTTAACAATATCTTAAGCCATCTACATTCTTAATAATGCTGGTACTGAATTGGCACTTTACTGGCTTGAATGGATCCCTGTTGCTTAACAAAGAACCTTTTCACTCTGGAAAAGGTTCTTTAGGTATGAAATCGGTTCTTTGGACTGTGAATAACTTCATAATATGTGGACAAAACAGAAATCTTTAGTGAGTGATATGCTACCAGCAGGATACTAACAGAAAAAGAAAATGTAAATGGTATTGACTATTTCACAAATCTGTTATTATTTATTCAGTTATTTATGGAGTCTGTTAGAAATCTAATTAAAAGGTTCTTCCTGGGTCTTCATGTGGGTAGTTCTTTGGGAATTAAAAATGGTCATCCTATGGCATCACTCTGAAGAACCACTTTAGCAACTTTATTTTTAATGATATAGTTCTAGTTTGTGAGGTACTGTATTTTAACATTTGCAAAATATGTGGACATGCACAACTCATAAGCTTTAAATCAAGAAGTAAGTAACTTGAATTTGTGCTAGTGTCATTCCTCCAGGAAACGTTCTGACCTTGTATACCAATGTGATAGGGATAAGGTTTGTACTCCAGCTTGGAACTTGAATGGACAGAGTAAGTTAAAAAAATCCCTCCATATTCCAAATCTGCTTATCCAGAGCAGGGTAGTGCAGATGCTGGAGCCTATCCCAGCAGCAAAATTAATTTATATAGCACATTTCCAAAAGATCACCCAGACCACTTGCACATTCTATAGCCGATGACTGTGTCACCATTAACAGAATAGCAGGAATCAGGCACAAGTCAGGAACAATACCTGGATGGGGCACCAGTTCATCACAGGTTGAACAAACACAATGGCACACACAGACACATATCAGGGCAATTTAGCTTCGTCAATCCACCTGACCGGCGTGTCTTTGAATTGTGGGAGGAAACCCACATGGACATTAGTAAAACATGCAAACTCCATTCAGGGAGCACCTGGGACAGGACCCTGGTCTCCTTTCGGTGAGAAAGCTGCACCATTAAATATTATTATACTGTATCATTAAAAAAATAGTATACTGCTAAAAAAACTTGTAAATAAAAATTTGCAGTTTTAATTGTAATAAATAACCATATGTTTTTGCCATGACACCTACTGACCACTGTTGAATTATATAACAATAAACCGGTATACAGTTGCTCAGAGGACCACGTTAAGTATTCTTATGGATCAAGGACAATAGTCTAGAGTAATATATATATATATATATATATATATATATATATATATATATATATATATATATATATATATATATATATTCAGCGCAATGGAATTAACTCTTGGAAGTATGTAAATGATAGTGTTTTAAATAAATGCAGTCATTTTAGCGCACTTCATGTTGACCAGCTCAAATTCAAAAAGCTCATTATAGTTAGAAAAATAGTAATAATCGTAATAATATAATGAAACAGTCAAAGCAGATATTTTAAAATGAATGCCCTTTACAATTTACTCTTTCATATCTTAATTAAAAGATACTGCAGTTCAGTTCGGTTTATTTTTTTATGGTTTTGAGGTATACTTGCTACTGCTATCGAGATACTTTGACGGGTTTCTCAGCTCCAGCTTGCCAACTAAATATCTCTTTAATGTTGAAAGCTGATGTACCTAGTCCTCCATTCTGTGATCATAGCATGGAATCTGAAAAACGTCGGTACTGACCTGAGCCTCGGTGAGGTGTAGCGCGGAGGCCAACACGAACCTTTCCGACCCGACCATGTACTGCTGCCGGGCAAACTCCTTCTCCAGGCGGGTCAGCTGCTCATTGGTGAATATCGTACGCACCCTCTTGGACTTGCCGGCCTTGGTTCGAAGAGAATGAAGGCCGTGTTTAGACAGGTGGGTATCTGTAAGAGATCAGATGCGAACATCAGCACATCAGAATACATGTAAACAGTTTTAAACAGCACTGTTTTGATTATTACGCGTCCGTGCTTACCGTTGGGAAAGACTGCCCCACGATAGGGTGCTGCATAGCCGAAGGGCGGGCAGTAGTACACTGGGTAGCCAGACTGTGCTGGAACTGGACTCGATGGGTACAGATGTGTTGGCAGTGGAGCATAAAAGGGCACTTCAGCTGTAAAGTCCGACGCGGGAAGCGGGCACTTCCCTGCACTGCACAAAGAGCTTGGTCTATCCAACGATGAGTTTGACTCGGGAGTTGCCAGCAGTGAGTCGATGGTGAAAGATTTTCTAGAGACCGGTTTCGATGTGACCTGTCTGCTGACAGGGTATTCAGGATAAAGAGATGCATAAGGTCGGAGCAGATATCCACGATTTTCAAAAGCCATGCCCAAGTACTGCCCAAGTCCTCTTGTTTTTAGATCCAAGGAGTTCGCTGAATTGGCTCGTATGTTTGTCCAGAGTCAGGATGAGCTCTTCTTATAGGCAGCCCTCTGCCCCGAAGTGTTAACAGACCCCCGCTAAGCCTTTCACGTCTTAAGTAGCACATGCGAAAAAAAACGACCGGCCCAAAAAGGGATCCAATTAATTGATTGACCTGCAACATGCTGTGACTGTCAATATCTTAATGGCCGTGTCCATAACAAGATGCTGTCGAAACCTCGTGCACACAGGAGTTTCTTTCAGGTTAAGTGGGGGTTGCGGCTTGTGCAGATTTCTGAAAGGGCCCATCTCCAAAAGCAATCATTACCGCTGCGAAAGCCTTGATGTTACATAATCATCTTACTTCGTGTCTTAATTCTCAAAGCCAGCTGACAGATGTTGAACAAGCAGCGGAACAAATAGTTTCGCCCTTGGAGAGCAAAGTCGACGGAGGAATCGCATTATAGGAAACTGTGTCTAGCTGGTTATAGTGCCATTGTGCATTGCATAATTAAGAAGAAAAAAAAAAGTTTTCTGATTTCTTGTTTATGTTATACGTGGGAAATAAATAACACACTGCATATTATAATATAATTCCATCCATACATTCACCCGTCGAAGACTGAATCCAGTGATCCATCCATCTACCCGTTTAGAAGTCGAATTAAAAAATGTTAAATGAGATGTTGTAGTTGAATACAAAAGAAATGGATATTACAAAGTCGAGCCTGCTTACATGCAATGACCAATTTTAGCAGAAGATACAAACAAATAACACTGTAAGACATCTGAAAAAGTATTTGGATTCAGATATGTCTCGTTTCTATTTTCATATTTATTTAATATTGTAATTCTAATTTACTGCGGTGGGTTGGCACCCTGCCCTGGATTGGTTCCTGCCTTGTGCCCTGTGTTGGCTGGGATTGGCTCCGGCAGACCCCCGTGACCCAATATTCGGATTCAGCGGGTTAGAAAATGGATGGATGGATTCTAATTTAATATTCTGGGGAAAAAAAGAAACGGTAACAACCATTAAAAGCTATACTTATCAGCAATGCGAAAGCACTGGATTTTCTTTAGTTGTATTTAGTGTATGAATCACATTATAAAAATAAAAGATCCAATTGGCGCACCATTGCATACATTGATGTTTAAAATTGATATGCATAAGGTTCACATCACCTCTCAGAAAATAAACTTTAAATTCGCACAGCAACACACATGACTGTCTTTAGCAACTGTATTTTATGCGATGAACGGTAAATGGATAACAGGTCAACAGTGCAGACATAACTTTAATACTCAGTCAGTCTTCTAAGCTCTGGTATGTCAAAAGTGCTAAAAAAAAAATCAGTGGTATAGTTTTGAGGCCGAAATAAGTGCAGAATCGGCTTTTTAGGGTCACGGGTTAACTTTTGTATATTTCGTAAAAGAAAACATCTGTTGCTACATTACTTTGAACTACACGAATACTAGACCCATCATTTACGTTTATTTTCACCTTTATATTGCTGCAAGACCGAAATGCAAAACGAAATTCTTAGTCACAAATCTATTTTGTCCTGCTCTCCACTAGTTGGTGCCCATATATCTCTACCCAATGTGTATGTGTTTTTTTTTTTTAATATTAAATCATTTAATTAAATGTATTAATCTGGATAATAGTAAAAAAAACAAAAAAACTTTAGGCATTCATTTTATAAAGAATACGTTCACATTTTCATTAAATAATATCAACACTGTGTCTAATTGCCACAATTACGAGTCAATGTTTAATAACAAGGTCCCTCTATTAAATAAAATAGTAAAAGTCTTAACATGAATCAAAATTTTACAAGAAATACTGACTTGAGTGCTTAACCTTTTATATTAATTGTATACGGTGGAGATTGCCCTATGATGTCCTGGCGCCCTGTCCAGGGTTTCTTCCTGCTTTGCGCCCTTCTACACTAAGCAGGTGAAAGGAAAATGTCCAAAATGCTTTATTAATTTCAATTTTGGAAGCAAAATCTCAAGTACTATATCATTTGATTAACAGGCTCATGCAGATTGACTGACTGGTGCCAAGTCATTGGTCTACAGATTTATGTACACTCTTATAAATCATGGCTCTTTAATGCCACTTTGTGGTTCTTTACTGGGTTGTGTGGTTCAATGCTGACAAATCACCTTTCATTCTGAGAAGGGTTCTTTGTAAATAAAGGTTTTTTGTTTTTTTTTTGTATGTGTGCGTGCAGTGCTTGGAAAAACTTCCTAATATGTAGAAAAAAAAACCCTGAAATCTTCAATGTGGGAGGCTACCTAAGCACTAACAAAGGAAACCTGAACTGAGTGTACTGTATGCAGCATATTGGTATTTCACATGCAAATATGTTTCCATCTATTCCTGGTTATTTGGAATATTTTATAGATCCACACTGACAACTTTATTTTTTAGGAGTGTATAAACGAATTATGTTCCATATCATTTGTATTTGTGTGTTTTTTTTTTGTGAATTTACATCATCATTACTAATCCTCCTTAAATCAAATAATAGAAAAAAATATTTGTCTCTCATTTGTATCTGGCGTCCGTCACTGCAGAATCTTCACGAACGAACACTGACACGGGTGGCAGCACAATACATGGCACAATAATGATAATTTAGGATCATCAATTAACTTAACACGCATGTGAGGGAAGAACACGCGCAAACTTTCCACATCTGGAAACTCCAGCAGCTCGAGTATTTGTACCTCCTTGGCTGAAGCTGTGAGATTTGTTTCGGACTTCTTCGCTATGCTTTTATATTACTTCGTTACATGGCATATCTTTTGCTTTTTGTCTGTCGCCATTAAATCATACTTCTTTTTGGTATCTGCCGATTTGATTTTGAACCCTATATCATTTTAAAATCCTTGTTATCTTCAATCAGTTTGCAAACAATTTTTGCATAGACGCTAGTGCAGTCCTAAACAAACAATATTAAACTTATAATACAACTTACATACTCTTTCTCTGTAAGTAGGGAAACCACATTTCAGGCGGCATGAACTTTTACTTACCTGGCCCACGCTTTTATCCAAAGCGAATTACAACATTTGAGATAAAATTGATTATATTTATTTATTTATTTATTTTGTTTTTTCCAATTGGAGCACAAGCAGGTGAAGTAACTTGCTCAGAGTTAGTGGTGGGGTTTAAACCCACAACCGGCTTGAAGTTCAAAGCCTTAACCAATGCGCCACACCGAAAGTCTTTATTATTATTACTATTATTATTATTATTATTTTTATTATTAATATTATCAACAATAATAATAATAATAATAGGTTGTTCACTGTGTAGCGCTGCCGCTTAACAGTTCGGATCCCGAGTTTGCCCTATGAGTTTGCAAGCTCACTTCCTATGTCTGCATGTTTGGTTGTTTCTCCCACCTCCACAAAGACCAGCAGGTCAGTTGGACGGGGCGACTGTAAAATGGTCGAGTGTAAGTATGTATGTGAGTGAACTTCTAATGGACTAGAACCCTAAAACGCTCCACGGCTGTTTTCTGCCTTGCCCAAAGCATTGCAATGATGAACTTTCACCACCTGTGACCTTAAATTGGACTGCGAGTGCTTGAGAATTGTATAACAACAGAACATAGGTGTCGCTTCATCAGTTGCAAGTCGGGACCATATCTGGACCGTCCAATAACCCATTCACGGAAATGCTCACTGTTACATTCATACAAGATACGCACATTTGGCACATGAAAGTTAAAGAAATAACCTTTTTTTTTCTTTTAGATCAGTAAAAGGCTCCGTAGATGACCATGAACCGATGATACCAGATTTTTGAAATACCAGTACATTCCTGATTTTTAAAGTCTCTTGCTGCAGGCAGTGACACAGGCGTTCAGTCTTTCTTAACCTGTCATTATCCTGTCTGGTGTCCTATACACTAAAGATGTATGTTTTGTCCACTTATTTGTATTCTTTTTAAAGCCTAAAAAGTCAACTTCTATACAAAGAACCAGCATTCACAGAATAAAAGAGTTCTTTGTCAAGCAATAGTTCAAAAAACTGAACCGAGTAATGCCATTTAAGAATGTTCAAGAGTATGGTGGCTGATTTGTGATGCAACGAAATAATAATGTTAGCATCCAATATAAAATCAACAATTACTGATTTTGGTTTTCTAAGAAGAAGCTTTTAACGCGTTCACAGTAAGTGCAGTTAATACGCGATCATTAAGTTAAAAAGCGCTGTCCTGTTTTTTCTTCACTTCAGTCCTGACGTTAACAATTAAAATTGTGGCTGTCCTTGAATTCGATACCGAAACGTCCACACAAAGGAAAGTGGGATTCTCACCTACAGCTTTACCATAACGGCTTTACTCGGTGAAAATGCGGGTTTGATGGGATTCAGATGGCCATTAGCTATAAATTCTTTCATTTTACGCGTTCTCTAACGAGCTGGGAAAACTCACACCCCTGGACCACACCTGCAGATATTCAGTTACTTGACTGTCAAAAAAAGTCGTAATGATTTAGTGAAAATAAAGTAAAGCAGTTGGTCGTGCTACTTATACAATATAAAGCTTCGAATTACATAAAGAATTGCCATATATTATACTTGCTTTAATGTTCATACAGTTGGGTACCAACTTTTTGAGCCTTACTTCACAGGACCCAGAAGTTAATTGTGGGAGTGCGTGGCGAAAGTAATTTATTATGAAATGGACGCGGACCGACAGAGCAAAAGTGCATTACAAAAGTACAAGCCGGTGAGCAAGAGCAGTGTGGGCAGCTGCAGCATCGCCTGCATATTAAAGTGGTCATCAAGGCGTGAACGGTCAGAGATGTTTACTTTTCAGAGAACTGGCTGCTAATTTAACAAACTGCCACTCAACTAATCCAAATCACCCCCTCTAATGTAGGGGTTGATCTGCTAATTAAAGCACTCTAGTGAGATATGGCACTTTCTAGTCTCATGAAATTTAGCAGCAACGGTTTGCAAAATCCCCGCCAGTTTCAAGACCATGCGGGCAAAGCCGTTCACTCTGCTAAACTCTTTTTTTTTAGCCAAAGTATAACTGTATGGGTAGGGACGTCGAGCTCGGTACCAATTGTGACTCACTAAGAAAGTCTTCAACTCTGCGCTTTCAGAGTTGATAAGATGGACGTTCAAAAAGTTTCCGCACTTTTATATTTTCGTTGGAAACGGTGACGGGTGGAAGGAGTAGTAATTGGTAGTAATTAAAAAGCTGGTACGACGCAGGGAAAATTACATCGCAATAGAAAGTGACTATGTAGAAAAGTGATGTCATTTGTTTTTGAAACTCTTAATAAATAGAGTTTAAAAAAGTGCGGAATTTTTTTGAATGTCCCACGTATTTTACTGCAATAAAGCGTTATATAGCTGGATGGTCATTTCTCCAAGCCTTGATATGCATTTTGAAGTGAAAATGTCTTATGACGTAGATGTCACAGGTTCGGTTCCTCAAATTGTTAAGCAACCAGCGGTCATGTCTTATGACGTAGATGTCACAGGTTCGGTTCCTCAAATTGTTAAGCAACCAGCGGTCATTTCAAATTGGAGTTCTTTTATTGTTTAGTTTCTTGAGTAAATATTATAAGTGTGCATTTTCCATACATTCCGCATAAATGCCACATCAAAATGTGTAATGTAAAGCAATATAAAAGGGAAACAACATTTAGCTTTACTCTATCTACACGATACCCACATCATAAAAACCGACCGCGTGAGAATATCCATCCATTTTCTAACCCGCTGAATCCGAACACAGGGTCACGGGGGTCTGCTGGAGCCAATCCCAGCCAACACAGGGCACAAGGCAGGAACCAATCCTGGGCAGGGTGCCAACCCACCACAGGACACACACAAACACACCCACACACCAGGGCCAATTTAGAATCGTCAATCCACCTAACCTGCATGTCTTTGGATTGTGGGAGGAAACCGGAGCGCCCGGAGGAAACCCACGCAGACACGGGGAGAACATGCAAACTCCACGCAGGGAGGACCCGGGAAGCGAACCCGGGTCTCCTAACTGCGAGGCCGTGCCGCCACGTGAGAATATGTTTAGATATAAAGAAATAATCACAAGAAGGGATCTGTCTAAAGAAAATAGATGAGAATGGCACCATATAATTAAAATTGATATAGAGATAGCACTTTATTTGTCGTCATGGGAGAAATCTGGCCTTTTACAGAAGCTCATTAAATAAATAACCAACCAAATAAATAAATGCATGTATTTGACATTACTAATCTTTTAAAATTAAATGATATAACCTTGACAACCTAAAAAGTTTAGACTCGTGTGAAGTGTACTTTAAAGCGTCTTGTGATGTTGCTGGCTAATATTGCGATGTAAAATTCACTATAATCCTTGTAGTTCTTGTATGTTTTCCTTTAAAGAATTTCTCTTTCCCCGAACGTTCATTTTAATATGGTGGGATTAAGGTAACAGAAGCATTTCTAAAACCACTGAAAGCATGAATATTAAACATAATAAAATAGCGACAATGCATGTTGTTTTTAATACCATTCAAGCACTACAATAACTGCTGTTTGACATTAGATAAAAAAGTAAATATATATATATTAAATTGATACTTAGATATAATTTGAATATTTTGTTTCTTTTAATATCACAATAAAAATTATATTGTGTTATTATTATTACTAGTATTATTATAGTAGTAATATACCAGTAGTAGCAGAAGTAATAATACAACTTTCTAAACAACTGAAAGAAGCGGTACATAAAAGAGCAAATAGATCATTAGAAAAAGATACCAAAGGCAGTTCGAAAAATAAAAATTTAGCTTCATGTGAGTTGGAGGAATTATAAAAAAATGAAACAGAACAAAAGTTAATGGGCCAGCTTCAGTGAAGATGTACCAGCTTGGTCCATATTAATTCTGAAGTTGGTCCATTAACTTTTGTTCTTAAATGCGGAGAATGTTTTATATTTACAATCTCAAAAACAGTGTATCAAAATTATCCGGGCAGCATTGGGCAGGGTGTCATTTCGTGGTACCGATTTTTACCTGGACTGTACCAGTAACTGGAAAAGACAAGAATGATACGACTGTGAAAGATAATGGAAAGCCTATTATTTTGTAATGAACGCTCAGGGGCCTTTTATCTGTCGAATTTAAGATGATGACCAAGAAACATTCTGTGTCAAAGAACTGCAATGATAAGACATTAGGGGGCATATACTTTTTCACGGCAGTCTGTAATCAAGGTGGCCAAGTGGTCAGCCCTGCTCCTGCTTCCTCACAACATCTGAGTTCCTGGTTCAAACACTGTTATCATGTAAAACGTAATTATTCCCAGGAATGTAAAGCAGTACTAGGGTGTTGTACCATATTAGCCATTATGAATGTAGAGAAAAGTCAAGCAAAATGACACCTTTTATTGGCTAACTAAAAAGATTACAATATGCAAGCATGGCAAGCAAGCAATATGCCTGATGAAGAGGCCTGAGTTGCCTCGAAAGCTTGCATATTGTAATCTTTTTAGTTAGCCAATAAAAGGTGTCATTTTGTTTGACTTTCCAGGAACGTAAAGGTTATTGTTCCTTTGTGTACACCGTAGCCCCTGCCTGTGTGATTGTCTGTTTGTACTCTCCTGCTCTCTCAGCTTATCGCCGTCGGCTACTGGAGATAAAAGTAAACTCTTTTCACATGGATTCTATGGTTATCCTTCGAAATACCGGTATGCGTTAGTTTTATAATATTTGTATGAATAACTTTTGCAGACATAAAACGTACTTGCTCGGTTTGGTAGCTAGCAATATTTGGTTTGTTTATATGCAATTAATTGCTAGTTAGTCTGTAAGCTACAAAGCTAAATTGCGTGTCTTTGGCCGGCCTCTGTAGCTACAGCTATCTGTGTCACCCATTATAGCTTCATGCAAGTTTAGTTTTGTGCCATTCTTTACCTAACTACAATAGTTGGGTTGCCTTGCATAGACATTCGTGGAAGAATGTTTGAATGAACTTGTGGCTGCATAGTAAATAGTTCAACTGACTTTTCTGCTATTCACAGAGAAGGGATTACGACAATGTGAGGATTGCGGGGCAGAAGTGTCATGTAGGTCTCACCTATTAAAGCATTACAGGTTAGCTCAGGGCCATTATGGTCGTAGGAATCTTTATCCATACAAGCATTCTGATTGATCTTGCGTTTTCACAACATGAAGCTGAACACATTCCAATAAAGCTGATAAAAAGTCTGAAAGTTTGGGAACATTTAAATGCCATTTATGCCCACATACTAATTTAGCATCAGCACAGGACTTTTTCTGTCACAGCAACAACTATCTTAAGAGTCACAAAACAGTACAATGCATGTTTGCAGACTGTTCTTTCCAGATAAATGGTTGTGGCACTATTAAGTCCCATAAAAAACAGAAAGATCTATATGTATTTCAGAATTTTAAATAAGGGATTGTAACGGAGACTCAATATTTGTCTGAAAACATAACTGATGACAAAGTGTCAGATGAATGTGGTAACAGTAATGAAGATTCTGATAGTGATATTGAAAATTACAATGACTGCACTAGATTTGTCAAAGAGCTATAGGGCTCAAATTTGCATGTAGTTTACTAAAACTAGAAAACTATTTCCATGTTCCAACTATACCAACTGAGGAGTTAGTCATTGATGTGCAGTACTTGATGAGCACTGCATCATTGCCCATCTGAAAGAAAGTTATTTTAGATACCTTTAAAAACCACAATCTCTTTGTGGACCAGCTTGTCATTAAAGAAATGACCTGTGCAACATCCTCCCATTGCTGAAAAGTATGGCAAAAGATGACCCACTAGCCACTGCTTTCAAACGAAAACATTATTACAGGGAAATTTTTGAAGTCATAGATCCAGTTGAATATATATTTGAGTCAGAAGCCAATCAAAGTTTTCAATATGTACCTACACCGAATTCATTTCAACAGGTACTTAGTCAAAAGAATATATTGAGCAAAGTTCTTAATAATCATGCAGGGCACAGGCATTTAGGAAATGAGGAGCAGTACAGATCTTATCAATATGGTTATCACTTTAAAAGTATTTTTGTCAAGCCAGGAACGTATACTGTCTTTGTGCCTCTGTGTACTGTAGATGATTTTAAAACCTGCAGTCCATTAGGGAACATCATGCAAGAAGCACAAACTGTGTGTAGTTAATTGTAAGTTAGGAAGTTTGCCAACAGGTTGTCAGTCATTATTGTCCTCAATTTATCTTGCATTGTTATGTAACAGTGATGATGTAAAAAATAATAAAAATAATATATATAAATATAAATATACATATATATGTATATTTATATTTATATATTATTTTTTTACATCATCACTTTTTTTATATACCGTATTTCCGCATATACCACACGCACATTTTTTCCTGAAAATGAGCATTAGAACTCAGGTGCACGTCATACACGAGGAAATGTAATTCTGTAATGTTTACTTCTTCTTGGGCTCGCTCACTCGCTTGCTCTCACTCTCGCTCGACAGCGCTCTCTCTCTCTCTAAACGCTTCCTATACAATCACAACGCGCGTCGTACACAGGGCAAAACTTTTTTCATGATTTTCTTTGTAAAAATTATGGTGCGCGTCTTACACAAGGGTACGTGGTACTGGAGTAAATACGGTATATATTTACAAATATTTAAATGCTATCAGGGCGGCACGGTGGTGCAGTGGTAGCACTGCTGCCTCGCAGTTAGGTTCGCTTCCCGGGTCCTCCCTGTGTGGAGTTTGCATGTTCTCCCCGTGTCTGCGTGGGTTTCCTCCCACAATCCAAAGACATGCTAGGTGGATTGGCGATTCTAAATTGCCCCTAGTGTGTGTGTGTGTGTCCTGTGGTGGGTTGGCACCCTGCCCAGGATTGGTTCCTGCCCTGTGTTGGCTGGGATTGGCTCCAGCAAACCCCCGTGACCCTGTATTCGGATTCAGTGGGTTAGCCGATAGATGGATAAATGCTATCATCAAATGAAACCTGTCTGTAATGTTCCACTGTAAGGGTTTTTTATTATAATTTCCCAATATTTGATCTTTTTAAAACTCCAGATAAGTACAGAATTCATTCAGATCACTAATATACTATTAACCCCAAAATATATTTTACAACTGGACTAATATACAGTATGAGCAAACTGTCCAAAGCTTTCCGGAAAAAAGAAGGTACAATAGGATACAAAATGGCAGACGTAATAGCTGAAATTGACCAGATTTTTGATCAACGTGGTTTACTAAACATTTGTTTGTTTTCTACATATGGGTAAGGTGCTGCTTGGTCATATTTCATTTCCCTTTTTCAGAATAATACCTTAACAACAAAGAAAGCTTGTCAATTTAAAGCACTTGTTGTTTATCTCAACGAAGTCACTAAAAAGCTCATAAAGGCGTACTTAGTAATTTGTCCAAATCATTCTTTCTAAATTGAAAAAAGTATATACAGTCTGAAACAGAATTGTCCTTTTGGTAGACTACAAATGTAGCCATTCTGAGCGGAACAGTGCTCTTAACTTCTAATTGTTTCACCATAGTGTTGGTACAGCTATTTTGCTAACTAGGTTAGTTATCAGTGTGGTAAAATGTGATGGTGTATGTATTTGACACGAAGGCTGTGTATTTTAATTGACACTGAGGTAAAATAGTAATTGTTGTCCTTGATGGAGTCTTTTCCCATAAATTTATCTGTGTAACACATGACATAAATACACTAAGATATGTCAAACCCTTGCATCCATGTATGTTTTATATATATGATGTGAACTTTGTCAGTGCTGAAAGAGAAATGAGCCATACTGGCATTGGAAAAAATGTTATTAGACACGAAGGCACAAATGTTGTTGATCCTCCACAGGATGCTGGAATCCTAGTCAAGGTGTACAACTTGAACTACCCATCTGACTTCAAGTACACTTTTGAGTTTGTTCAGAAAATCATAATGTAACTTGATGCTCATAGACTTTCAGGCAAGGTCCAGATACTAACAATACAAATTTTTGGAAATAATTTTTTCATTTGTCTAAGTGTCTGGTAAATGGAAAAATTGTTTAATAAACAAGATGATGTTGATCCAGGAAAACGTCCTACTTAAAGAAACTGCATTCACCAGTTTGGTTTATGTGTTTAATATATATATTTTTTTTACTTTTTGGTGGATTGTTTCAAATATTTTTGTACAGCATGATAAATTATAACTTTTGAAGGCAAAAAAAGTAGTGGGAAAAAAGCCTGATAAAAAAACGCACTCAGCAAACATTGGTTTGTGAGCGATTAAACTTCTGCAAATCTGATTTATTTGAGATGCATGGTTGGAGTTTGGTTATTGTGAAGATTGTATAAACATAATTGTGCTGTTATATCTGGGAATCTAATAAAGACACACAGCTCACCTCTCATTTAGACTGCAAAATACTAATAAATCAAAGCGGTGCTACAATATTTTTGATGGTTCTGATCTCATTGTGTTGATTTTGTGTGTTTCTTTTTGAGTATTTAAGCTTATTTGTAATGTTTTCAAAAACTGATTTTGAAAGCTGAAATAAAAGAATTATCGTTGTGAACAGTTTGCGTGATTTCTTTTTTAACAGTGTATTCTATTAACACCTGGCATTCTCATAGAACAAATAACACTTAATTAATTAAAACTAACTTAAACTGATTAGGTAACTTGAATCAGTTGCCTTTGTATTGATTTTACATATTGAAATTTCATCACTTCAGCATAGCTATATGTTAAAGCACTTTGAGCTACATTATTTGTATGAAAATATGCTATATAAATAAATGTTGTTGTTGTTAAGTTAAATAAATGTATCAGACTAATTTGCATTTACTTAAGTCATTTATGTATAATCTATATGAGTTAACTGAGTGCACATTACTAAATAAAATATTTTTGAAATTTCTCAACTCTGTTAAGTGGAACAACTTGACGTAATATTTTTAAGTAATTCAAAGTTTCTTTTTTTTTTGAGCATACGGACACTGAGTTTGCATGGCATCTGCACATTCACCATGTGTCTATTTGATTTTCTTTTTAAATCCAATATATGAGCGAGCGTGAGTTTGGCCAGGCTTCCTACCTTGCACTTGATGTTGCAGAGATATTCTCAGGTTCTTGTGATATTAAATTGGATTAATCCTTTGATGACAGATGGGAATGTCAGATAGCTCCAAATATTGATTTAACCATAAAGCTTTGCTATTATACATTCTAACATTAATTAGATGATGAGTATTCATCATTTTTTGTAATGATATTTAAATATTTTTTAGCACAAAATAAACTTTACTATTTTTAAACCTGGGCGGCACAGTGGTGCAGTGGTAGTGCTGCTGCCTCACAGTAAGGTGACCTGGGTTTGCTTCCGGGGTCCTCCCTGCGTGGAGTTTGCATGTTCTCCCTGTGTCTGTGTGGGTTTCCTCCCAAAGTCATACAGGTGGTTCTAAATTGTCTTTGGTGTGTGGGTGTGTATGTGCTGGCGCCTGCCTGGGGTTTGTTCCCTGCCTTGTGCTCCGTGTTGGCTGGGTTTGGTTCCAGCAGACTCCTCTGACCCTGTGATAGGATGTAGATGGATGGATTTTCAAACCTAAGAATTTCCTAATCTATAAATGTATAGGTTCCAAATATATTGTGATTTCTTACTAATATAATATTTATTAAACGTTGTCCTTTTTTTAGTTGAAGATACATATTTTTCTTAATTAAATGAACTTATTTTACAACAGATGACTGATAGGGCGGCGGTGGTGGCTATGAGGCTAGGGCTCCGCACTGGTAATCGGAAGGTTGCCGGTTCGAATCCCGTAAATGCCAGAAGGGACTCTTTTCTGTTGGGCCCTTAACCTGCAATTGCTGAGCGCTTTGAGTAGTGAGAAAAGCGCTATATAAATGCAAAGAATTATCTGTGGTAGAATCTATAGGTTGTTATGCTTGTAGTAGGCCTAGTTCAATTCTTACCGCATATTTGGCGTTATTTTGAGTTTTTGCATGCAATCCTAACATTAATTACATTGTCGTATGGGAAACATAGAAACAGATATTTTTCTGATGTGCGGTGCATACAACGTGTTTCAAAAATGTAACAAAAACAACAGAAAAACCCATTTAGAAAATAAAAAATGAATTTACTAAAAGTCTTTAACATCCTGTCCAAGTATAAAAAGGTGTGGGGATCCCTCGGTAAGTTTTGTCAACAAAAGGTGCCGTTTTATGCAAAATATCATACAAATATTATAGTACAACATGACATATGGGAAAATGGGAATGCCATGTTTTGAAGATTAAAAAAGTATTAATTTTGAGCAAGATTAACATAACATTCGTGTGTAATGACACCCGTCCCTGAAACGGAAGAAAGAAAATAATTTGATGGCATTGTTTCACCATAAGTTAATTGTGCTAGTGTGACATCTAACAAATGAAGTCAATGTAACTAGAAAAAGGTAAGCAAGACTTAACAGCAAAAATAGCTATTTTAAGTTGAAGTAACTTGAAATTAGATACATACATTGAACATCTTTAATAGTTAAACATATGAGTGCGCGAATGAACGAATGAACGTAAATGAATAAACGTACGAAGTTAATTAAACTTCGCAAAGACTTCATGTGCGCCACGATCTGTTTTAACAAGACAGACTACTCAGGTATGAAAATTCAAGCATCTCTTGAATTTCGGGTGCAGTAAGTGGATGGATGGCTGAGTGAAAAGGTGAACATTATCTGATTAGATGTGCACCGATATTGATATTCTAAAGGTCTATTAATGCTTTTCTCGATTAAAAGTCAAGAGAGTTGCACTACCATAACCACATAATGTATTTTTAGTTCAGCATTATAAGGACACCTTACTGCAGCATGATGTGTGGTCAAGATAAAGTGCACGCTTGAATCTGAATTGAACTGTTGCTGTTTCCGTTAACTCCGATTTTAAAACATGACAAAGACATTAGGAGGTATAATAAACAAATTGAGTCATTACTGGCAACCATAAATGAAGTTTTTTTGGTTATTCGGTCGAGATTCTTGAGCTTCTTTTTGTTTAAGCATTCCTTTTTTGCATTCTTTTGTCTCTTAACTAAGTTCCAAGTCTTGGGTCCCATATGTTAGCTGTATAAAACCTGGACACCGGAGATGAGTTGCGGGAAATTAGTAATGTAAAGTAGATTTTCCTATTATTAGTTCCTAATTAGGGACCTTAAAATGACAAGATGAAAAGAAGCGCGGCGTCTTTAAAGAACATTTCTACTTGTTTACACTATTTTAAGACGCAGCATCCTCTTTTCTTGGAGGTGATTAAAGTCAGCTCTGCAAACTTTCGACTTATTTCCATCTCTGTGAATTAGTGCAAAAGCCACCTTCACAGACTTTAAATAACCGTTAAAACACGTTCAAACATTTGCGGGAACAGTAATTCCCTTTAACTTCTGAACTTTCCAATTATTTGCCTTGCCTGACACCGCACTGCAGAAAAGAAAAAGTAAATACGTTCTGTTCTGACGCGGTTAGTTAGACAAAGACGACCACAAGACACACGGGCCCACCACTTCCCTTATAGTCTAAGATCTCTTCTGTCTCGCCCGCCTGTTTATTATCTGTATCTCCACCTGGAGGTACTGCCTCAAACACCTGTGTTTGGCAGAGCAGTTGATTACACACACACACACACACACACAAAGGATGTCAACAGGCAAAGCTTTTCTTAGATAGTTCATTGACTTTATGTTCAACTGCATGCAAATTAAAAATGCAACTACTGAGTAACTAATTGCTATTGATGTGATGAGAATTATCAGCACAAAAGAAGAAGAAGAAGAAGAAGTAGTATTAGTATTGGGTAATACCTTGAAACAGTGGCTAGAATTCAATTTTAAGAAAGTGAGTTCAAATCTAAATCAGTGTCTAGAGTTTACATGTTCACTTTGCATTTGCGAAGATTTTTATTAACGGGTAAATCCTGACCTGCTGGTGTATGGAGTAAATTCAATGGTAACTCTAATCCTAGCCAGATATGAAGAAATGTGTGTGGATATGTGAATGAGTCCTTGGATGGATTGATACCGTTCCAGGTTTGGTTGCTGCCTTTTGCCTAATACTAGACCCTGACTCTCTTTGAGAATATAATTAGATCACGTGAGTTTTAATGATGGATGGATGGATTGACAACACTAGAGGAGAATAGCAATGCACAGGCAAGCTTTAAATTACTTTGACACGATCAAAATTAACAGTTAGAAATCATTGGTTGAAATGGCAATATCTAATGCCATATTTAGGAGCAAGTACTTTTGTCATACAATATCCATTATTTTGATTTCTCCCCTTGCAGATTCACAAAGTCTTGCTATTATGCATTCTATCATATTTATTTCAGCTGCTGAGTATTCATCATTTGTGTAAAAGTCATTCTTAAAGACTTAAATAGGATAGTATATCTTGTTTTAAGAAAAATGAGAAGACAATCCATCCCACTTGGGATCAAAGATAGTGCCTTTCCTATGCAGTGTATTCAGAAAGTATTCAGACCCCTTCATTTTCTGCAGACTTTATTGTGTAGATTTAATTTTAAAGACAGATTTGCCATTTTTGCCCATCAATTTTCATCAAATAACCCATAATAAGTGGAAACATGTTTTCAGAAAGGTTTGCAGATTAATTAAGAATGAATCCATCCACTTTCCAAATCCACATTATCAAGAGCAAGGTCTTAGGGAAACAGTCCCGGGGCAGGGCATCCATTTCTCACAGGGTGAACACACAGACACAGACACACACACACCTGGTGCCAATTTGGTATCACCAATTCATCTAATCTGCTTGTCTTTGGACTGTGGGAGGAAACCTGGGCACTGGAACCCTGAACGCTGGTTTCCTTACTGTGAGGCAGCAACATTACAGATGCACCACTTTGCAGCTCTTTATTAAAAATCACAAACTGAAATCTCTTTTGGGTATCTTTTGACCTGACTTTTTTTGCTCATTGGTTTTGACTATCTGGCTCTGACCTCTGTCTTATTTACTGATTTGAGCTCCATTTAGCCCTTTACAAAAATATTTTTCTGGTTGGAAAACTCCTAAAAGAATAATACACATTGTAACTCCTAACAATCTGTCTCTTCATGTGCTCAAATCCCTTCTTTGAACAATGTGACTAAACATACACTATACTTGTGTTACACATGAGATTATACATTTTATTACCTTTATTCCTTTTTGTTAAGTATTTTTAAGATATTTTCCTTCAATAGGTTTGTAGTCAAAGTAGGCCAAACAAATTCTTGGTGAATAGAGGATCATGGGAGAAGCAGTTTGGACTTTTGAATCTGTATTTTAAATTGTGTGTTATTATGTTTGTTGAAGTCAGTTGTAATTTATTGTATGTGTTTGCTTTATTAAATTAAGTTAGTTTGTTGAAATTTCAACTAAAGATGAAAAGTTGAATGCTCAAGACTATATAAACCTTCTGTTTGCTCTACGTAGAAGAGAATGTTGAGAAGAGAAGTGAAATTTCTTTTCTCTCTTGTCCTTCCAAGTAAACATCACAGTTTATTGAATATCCTGCGGTTCTTGAATGGGTGGACATTCTACAGTCTTAGAAATCTAATGATTTGATTTAAAGTTGAACATACATATTTTTTTATTATTAATATATATTTTATATTAAGCAATTTCTATTTAAAGTCATTGTGTCTGGTCTGGTGTCAGCTCTTGCTGCTCTTTTGACATTGCAATCAGACTTCAGTCACTCATAAACACACCCTTCTGACTAACAGAATCTTTTGTTGTTTTTTTTCTACTCACCTTACAGTATATGTAATCGAAGATGGCCACCAACTCCAGTAATCCTGAATAGAATTAAGTAGGTTTAAAAATGGATGTTGTGACAGATAGGGGGCGCTCTCGCTCCCTTGAACCCCTGTCCATGACTCCAGACACCAGATAAAAGTCCAAATGTTGACTTTATTTAAATGTCACAGTGCACAAAGCACACTCTCCACCACTATACTCATAAATTAACAATAATACACAATAAATCACTCCTCCACTCCCAGACGCGTTGCCACCCTTCCACCCAGCTCAGCTCGCCATCTGGGAACTCCCACAGTCCTTTTATATTCCCTGACCTGGTAGTGTTCCCAATCCCCAGTCCATGTGATCCTGTATCACTTCCGGTTCAGGTAAAAGTTATTTTCTTCACCCCGGAAGCCCGTCGCTCTTCCCTTGATGAACTTCCGGGTCATAGGGCACAGATAAGTCTTTGATCCTCCCTGCAGCTCCCTCTTGGGGCCCCTGTGGTATCCAGCAGGGCTGAGGATGAAAACTCCATTGTCCAGGATTCCCTGCAGGGAGGGCTCCATCTGGCGGCCTGGGGGTATTGGCCGGGATGACAAGCCGGCCACATCTCACAATGTTTTTTTAACTTAAATTATGTAAATATTGACCAACATTATGAAGTTGACAAAATTAATATAAAGTTTTATTTGCATTCCTTTTCTAGTTCAATGTGAGATTATGGTGCCTCTGGTAGTAATAAACTGAAGTTAACTGCCTAACTGAGCCTCCAAACAGCCCATCATTACGCATACATGATAACTCTGATACTTCATTAAAAGGCTGTTTTTTTTTTCTTTTAGCATGGTTCTTCTAATTTACTCAGTTTTGTTTAATTTAATAAACTGATTAATCGTAAATCTCAGTTTAGACAAAATTCTCAGTTCTTTATGACTCCAGGAGCACATGTGCCTGTACAATTTGTTGAATAGTCAAAAATGATTATATCATTGAACTAGCACATGTCAATGTACAACATAGGTTATTCCAAATAACAATCAAAATAAATGCAGTTAAAGCCAAGTTACATATAATAAAATGTAAACACTTGAAACAATCAAATTAATTAAGACAATAAGAAATAAAATAAAAAATAGAGGGTTAATGGAAATCATAATAACATCAGAACAACACTAACCATCTAATAGTAGTAGTTTCATGGACTTGGTCCTGACTTTGTGTTATGCATTATGATTATTGTACTGGGAAAAAATAAAAAGAAACCATATTTCATTTAATTTAAACTTTGCTTATACACAGTGAAAGAACATGCCTTGTACTTTCATCTCATTAGCACAATATTCCATTGGTTTAGTTTGCATCTTCTCTTTGTGTATTTAGGGATATTCATCAAACATAAAGTTGCTTGCAGTTTATTATAACTTTATTCTCTGACAAAATTCCCAAAACTAATTATCTTTGCCATTTCTGGCACAATACTTAGCACCCTCAAATTATTCAAGCCTTTTATATCTCATCATATGTTTTAAATAAGTCTTTATAATAATGTGAATTTCCCCTTGGGATTAATAAAGTATCTATCTATCTATCTATCTATCTATCTATCTATCTATCTATCTATCTATCTATCTATCTATCTATCTATCTATCTATCTATCTATCTATCTATCTATCTATCTATAAGCCAAGCTAAGTTATTTTCTAAAAACTGTACAATGAACAAACCTTAATGAGAGGGAAATGCATATTTGCAAAAGAAATTTTCACCCACCATAACTGAATATTAAATACATATCGCATGATGGATGTAGGTTAGCTAGTCATGTGTTGGCTAATTTTGATCTCATTATTGTTTGGCTGCTAATTAAGGAAAAAAGAAGCAATTAGAGGGTTTATGTTTTAAATAGCAAGTCAATTAAAATTAAGACAAAATATGTCAATGAGCAGCTAAAACTGGTCATTAATTACAAAAAAAACTGTTAGAATAAAAATTTCAGTCACAATAGTGCTCCAGGATCGGAGTTGGACACCCCTGCTCTATGGTGTTTGCTATTTTAAATAATTTAGTTCTGTTTTAAATTTAACTAGCAGGAGTACCTGACACTGCCTATGGTGGAATAAAGTGCACATGCAGTCCATAAATAAATTCCCCAGGGAATACAATTTTTTTCTCTAAATCCAAATTTTATTGACTAATCCCACTGTGGATAACAATTTTCCATAACTGTGCCATGTACCAAAACTGGCTTCTGGGCCACTTCCCTTACAAAGCGCAGGTGCTGTCACTTAATAATGCTTCACAAGGGGAACATTTTCAGAATGAAACTTGGGCTATGGTCCTCTCCTGTATGAATGTGGAATCTGAGTAGGAGGTGGAAGAGACAGGATCAACGGTGTTGATTTGTATAGCAGAAAAACCCACATTCTGCTTTACATATAAGATAAAAGTTAAAAGTGACCTAGCACCGATCTGATCTGACGTTTTATATCACCAAATGCAGAAATAAAAATTCACTTCATAACTTACTATTTTATATATGTAAAACAATTCTGAATCTTGCACAACACACTCTAAATCTGTTTTATCCGTGGTTTGATGATTTATCACTCATGGGTTATTGCATTAAAATTGTTTTCCATGTTAATGCAGGTAATGTTTTTCTCATTACTGGTATTGAATAAATCTTTGTTTTTCATAGAATCCAGTATATTCAACAACATGATCTCTGTCTTTCCTGTTTAAACCCATGTTGGCTGTCTAGCAAACATGTACAAAAGAATTTATATTTTGCAATCGCCATCCATTCACATATTTACTGAATGTTCCAAGTTGTATTAACTCACCAGTAACTGACACAGCAGCACAATCACCATTTTAATATGTCATCTTCATGTCCATTACACAGTCCTGTCACATCAGTATTATCACAACATCTCCAGAATACATGATGGATCGCCAAGGTAACTGATTTGTTATTAGCCTGTTTAATGTTTGTTGTGCTTAGTTCTATATAATCTCCAAATTATTTAATATGCTTTTAATGTAGCTGGAAGTGAAAAGGTGAGGAGTTTCACAATTCTGGAGGTCCTTGGAGCACAAACACTGTGTGGATCAAGAAGAGTCAGTTGTGGTGGTTTGGGAACCTAGTAAGATGGCTACAGTGGAACTTTACCAGCTGTAATAAATAATATACAGTAACTATTTTGAAATGTTCTATGTTTGTGGCTGATATTTTCTGTTAGGCTGTTGTAAGACGATATGTGAGTGCCAGTTAACTTAGCCTTCTATACTGTGTGGTAATACAGTAAAGAAAAAAAACCTTCTTTGGATCTCCTGTTGTTGGCTGTGTTTTAAATGCAGATATTGCAATACTATCATTCTCATTTTAAATGTTATGATGTCCACACATTAATACAAGGCTGAGAAAAAAGCCAGGGCATGCTGGAGCAATCATATATTCTGGGATCAGCTTGAGGATATACACAGTTGTTGAGGATAAGCTGGATAACTCTCTCCAGCTTATAATGTTCACACTGAGATCCTCAATTGGTCAAATAGCTCAAAACTGAGTGAGTGAGCTGCTGGCATATGCTTAATGTCTTTACAGCTGAACAGTTTATTCTGTTTTCAATTCCCTTATTTTTTTTAATTTTATTTTTCCCGATATTGTTCTCAGTAAAACATACAGTAGTTCCCTGTGACACTTCTCTTACTATTAATATCTTTTTCTATTTGTAGATGCATTATTAACAGCAATTTTCCATTCTTGTTTACAGGATTTCAAATTTTCTTTCATTCATGGGCCTTCAACTTTATTGCTGAATTAACTGTTCTCCTCTATCTTACTAGTTACTGTACATTACAAGTCATAGACCACATACAAAAATATTTGATATCTCTTGCCCTACATGTACCTTCAACACCTTTCCCCTCTATCGTCATGTGTCTGAATCTTTCTGGCTCGGCGCTCCCTCATTCAAGTGCATTTCTGTAAAGCCTGCTTCTCTGACTGTCCTTTGGGGGGCTTTGCTCACCTCCAGTTTGCTTTTATACTTCCCATTTTTTGGCATGCCTCTTTCACCTTTACTCCTTCTTGGGTGTCTCACACTTGCACTTCCTCTTTCAATTGCATCACCAAAACCAAACTAATCAGTCACATCCAGGGGCCTTCTGACCACTCAGATTGCTCAGAGGCTCAGGACTCACACACAGAGATCACATTATTATTTATTTTATTATATTTATTATAATTTTTTACACGTTTTATTACATAGTAGATAAAGTTGCCTTTTCTTTGTTGTTGTTTTCTCCTGGTGCATCTAATTTCAACATTCAATTTATTTGATTTATTATCTATTCAGTTCATGTTATCTATTAGTTATCCTACTGGTTCTAATTCTTGAAATTAAAGTACCTTGCATTATATAAGACTATTGACCCCAGTGTTTCTAAGTGTCACACCAAAAAAAGAAAAAAGAAGCCAAAAAAGGTTTGGGGTAGCTGCCCCGTATATTGTAGGTTGTTCTGTTAAGGCAAAGAAATTAGTTTTTTGAAGTTCAAAATAGAATTGGTTTACAGGATGCAAAATTGGTGATTTTATGGTCAGGCAGAGGAAATGAGGTACCTGGGGCTAGAACCAGAAGTGGTGTCATTGGGTCTGGAATCATAAATGATCTCATCAGGGCCAGAATCGGAAGTAACATCATTGGGGCCCATGCAGAATTTCCCATAGCTTGTTTGCAGAGGAAAGAAGAAAAGAGTTAGTGCACTCTACCACCACCTGGTCTGGCATGGAATTACCCTCCTTCGAGCCATTTAGCTGTCTCTCATGCGCATGTTTGTGACACAAAATAATGCCTGTTTATTACTTTATGAACTTCTGAGTGTAACTTAAAATTCAAATTATTTGTGAAATTTTAATTTAATACGTTATGTTTTTAATTTCTCTGTATATATATTGGGACTCACCCTCCATCTCCAAAGATATGCATGTTAGGTTGATTAGTACTTCCAAATTGCCTTTGTCGGTGTGTGTGCCAAGCTACCCTGTGTCCAGTGCTTCTGAAGTAAGTCTAGCTTCTTGGACCCTAAATTAGATTAAACAAGCTTTCTCTTTTATGTTTTATTTTTTTTTAACAAATTGCATTATCTGTATTCACCCTTTTGTTTTTAGTTGACTAGATTACTGTAACGCACTCCCCTCAGGGCTAACAAAAAAAAAAGACATCAATCGACAGTAACTAGTGCAGAATGAAGCTACCACAATCTTAATTAGGAAAAGAAAATCAGAGCACATCTCTTCAGTTTTGATGTCACTACATTGGTTACCTCTGCCATTTAGAATTAGAATACTGCTTATGGTTTACAAAGCCTTAAATAAACTTGCTCTATCCTATATTTCGGAATGCCTCTCACCTTAGCTCTTCAAATGAGTTTCTGCTTATAATTCCAAGAGTGAAACGTAAAAGAAGTGTTGAGGCAGCCTTCTGCTCTTATGCACCTAAAATCTGGAATATTTTACAGATAGAAATTCGCCAGACTAATACAGTGGAGCACTTTAAAAAACTGCTAAAAACCCATTATTGTAATATTAGCTTCTTATAGCTTCATTTTAGTGTAACCCTTATATTCTGTATATGCATTTAATTATAATTTTTATCATTGCTCCGCAATCTGTACTAACCCCTACTTTCCCTGCTGTTCTTTTTCCAGTTTTCTGTGGTGGAGATCTGATACAGTCTCTACATTAATAGATTGAAGGCCAGAGGTTCACATGACCATCGTCAGCTAATTCTTCAATGTGAAGCCTGAAAACCATGATGACTGATTTAGATCATTTATGTTAGGTAGAATACCCAGTGGGGCTGAGTGGTCTTGTGGCCTTGGAACCCCTGCAGATTTTGTTTTTTTTTCCTCCAAAACTCTGGAGTTTTTTTTAAATGTTTTTTTCTGTCCTCCTAGCCATCAGACCTTACATTATTCTTGTTACTTAGCATTGCCCATTGTTTTGTTATATCTTTCTTTTTACTTTCTTCATCTTGTAAAGAACTTTGTGCTACATCATTTTTATGAAAACGTGCTATATAAATAAATGTTGTTGTTGTTGTATTCTAAAATCTGTGTTAATTATTACAGAATGTCAAGTGAAAACAGGCATTTCCACTTGCTAGAACTCTGATACCCAGAGTTAAATATCAATCTATATTTACAATTATGAATTCATAAACCATTTTTACGTTTTCATCATCTGATAGTTGGGTGATTATTGTTACTCGCAGCTATTACATTCCTGCCAAATCGTGCTTACTATTAAATTCTTTTTTGACCTTCCATTTCACAGAGTATATTACACTGCCACTGTCATGGCTCTGTCTTTGCAGCTTTATAATATAACTTAAATATCTTCTCTGCTATTCCTTTTTTATTTACAATTGCACAGTTAATGTAAATACTGAGTGATCTGTAAAAATTTTCCCTTTTATTTTAACAGGAATGGTGAAGTGGTGAGTGCGGAGAGGATATTTGGTGCACATTGTATGCAACAGCATACTATTACTGTATTAAGGAAATAGAAAACTCTTAACTGTGTAAAAAATGAGCATAAAAGGTGAAGTTAATGGAATATTTGCCTTGGTCTGACCAGGAGCATCAAGAGTTGGCTAGAGTTTAACTGTGCTTTGACATGTTGGAGGTTTTTCTGGCCATTTAGATAAATACAATGACATTTATCACTACTGCTTGTAATGAGTTTACATAAAGTCTCATCCATGCAATGACCTTTCAAGCAGAGGTGTCTGAGCTCTGGAAGGACTGGGCTGGTCAAAATTGGAAACAGAGCACAGCTGAAACAATGGCTTCATGTTGTAGGGCGTGACGGCCAATCACCATACCTTGACAAGTAACGACCTGTCTGGCTCCAATACGCATTGGGCTTGAATATGTAAAAGTTGGGGAGCTGGTTAGCCTAAGTTTGGACTCATTAGCGCTCAGAATGACTGTATGTTTGCATTTAAATGTCTTGGCCTTAACAGTAAGGTATTGTTTCTTTTCAGCCGTGATTCAGTTTGAAATAAGAAGGCATCAAGCGGTTTCCATGCGTATAATTCAAATAGGGCAGGTGTCCAGGACTTGTGTGGTGGGTCTGTCCTTATGAATGTTTTGTGAAATTTGGGTGGAGATAAAAATTTCAGAAGAATTAGCTTATACATAAATATTTCCTATATTAGAATCTCTAACATATTGCAGTATATTGAAAAATATGTTAATGCATGGTTAATAATTACTGTAAAATATATTTGTTCTAAAATTACTCTTCCTTAAATAAACCTGAGGTATATCTAACAACAGGTCTCCAACAATATAATGCAAAAAGTATAGCATTGTTTTTTAAATTGTGTTATATGCAAAATGATTGGCTTTTATTAAATACCTTTTTGCATGGAATGTTAAACTTAAGTTAAAAAATATAAACAAAAACAACACATGGAAAACTTCAGGTTATCAGTTGAAATAAATAAGAGGTTTTCACAATGACAACAAAGTTATTATTCAAGTGGACAATATTAAAAATATTGTTTAGTCACTTAGTTGTGTTTTGCCAAATACATTTCTGGCTCTTTTAGTAATATTGTGCAATTTAGTTTTTAAAAAAATTCTGTACTTGGAAATACCGGGATGTAGCATCATTTTAATTGTTTCACAAAACGACAGAAGTACTGATCATCCCTATGCAAAATGACTGAAATGAGGAAGATAATTTCAATTTTGGCTATTTTAATTTTTAAGTAGTAGTATTCATTTATGTCCTAAATAATAGACTAATAACTTTCACTGCGAGGGTACATGATTTGTCACATTTTATTTGGTGACAGGCAATTTATAGATTTATTGCCATGTTTGCAGGGAATTCTTACTTTAATTTGTAAAAGAATATTAAATCTGAGATGACTTTCTCCTTATTTACAGTACATTAAAAGTACAGGATTTGGTGGGAATTTACTGAAATATAAGGAAGATACGTTACCACTGAAGTTTATTTTTCACATTTAAATACACAAAAGGCAATTTTTTTTTTTTTAAATGCCATACCATTTTCCCAACCCACTGAATCCTAACACAGGGTCACAGGGATCTGCTGGAGCCAACCCCAGCCAACACAGGGCGCAAGGCAGGAACAAACCCCGGGCAGGGTGCCAGCCCACTATGGTTTATTTAAAATATTAATTCATATTTCATGTAATTAAAAATATGAAATGTTTTGAATGACATTTTTTGTCTTAAATCTGGAAAATAATTAATAATACCAATTCACCAGTAACTGTTTATATTTTGCATTAATCTCTTTATTCACAGTGTGTTTCATTGAAAATGTTAAAAATAAGAGCATATGGAGTAGAAATCCATGAATCTGAGTGGTCTTGCTCCTAGCACCCCAATTCACCCCAACTTTATGGTATAAAGTTGAAAATTTAGAGTAGAAATTTTTTTTGTAAACAAACAACTACTTGTCACAAACAGATATTTTGGTAATTTAATAAACTCATCTAATTAATCAATGTTTAATATATACTTTATATTTTGAGTTTAGTTGCTGTGATTACCCTGTATGAAAAATCTGAATTTTCAAAGCTCAATGCTTAAGCTTTGGAGTAAACTCAAAATTCACAGAATCCTTTCTTTCCATATTCTAAATGTGTCTGCCAAATATTATGATCTTCTGAGCAGTGATCTTTAACGGCTTTAAAAATTTGAAACCTCAAAGCGGAATAGTTGTAATTCACCCAAAACCTGTCCACAAATATTATGACAGACACACAAACACATGAACACACACATCTTTCCAAACATTTTGAGCAAAACAAAACATATTTTTCTATTGAAAAACCGAAAGCTTTCATGAAAATAATATCTCATCCATTTATAAAACATAGAGAAAATTAAATTGTCTATTTCTATTGTACATCATGGAATCCAGAGCCATATGTTTTTGAGCAACATCTACATCTTTTAAAGTCTTTCTATAGATTCTGCATTACGAGATTCTATAAACAAATGTCCAGTTTCCATGGATAAATAGAAACACTGATCAGCCCTCTTCAAATGGAGTTTAGTTTCCACAATGAGTGAAAAGTTATTGCCCTCATGAATTCCAATCTCACATGTGTTTTCTTGTACAATGTTTAACCTCGGGTAATCTTTAACAAGATATAACGTACCTACAAAAATGTCTCATTTCTTACTACACTGGTATGGGATGAATATCACAAGTTTAGATATTTGTAATAGCTGAATTTACAGATACAAACTATTATAATGGATTAACGTGTTTTACTGGAGCAAACCTATGGAATGTGTGTGACATTTAAATAATTTGTAATTTTTTAAAACTATTTTCTTAACTGTTTGGTTTTGCATCATGCAAATGAATGTACTGATTACACTTGCTTAAGTGAGGTGTCATTTGTAGATTTATGCATTTAAACAATGCAATAAAGTCTGCAGAAAATGAAGGGGCCTGAAAGTTTTCTGAATCCACTCTATAAAAAGCACTACATTTGATAGATAGATAGATAGATAGATAGATAGATAGATAGATAGATAGATAGATAGATAGATAGATAGATAGATAGATAGATAGATAGATAGATAGATCATTCAATCTACTTATAGTGAGTAAAAAATCAGACTCAAGCCCATAATGGCAGACTTGCCAATAGTAAGTCACATTCTGTCACAATTTACTGTATATATTAATATGGTAAGGATGAAGAGTTTCAGATTTGGCATGTTTGTACTGCACTTGGATATTTCAGCTGTCCAATTGTGAGGCTGTTAAGATTTGCTTACTATCTATCAAGTCTGTTCACACTACGCATGTAGAGATGACTGTGGTAAGTCTTGGTGAATCCTGTATCCTAGCTGTTGCCTCACTTGAGACTGAATTAGAATCCAGGCCTAACACTGTTTGCATGCAGCTGGCAGATTCCTAGCCTGTTCGTATGGATTTCATTTATGTCAAGTGGTGTCCTTCCGTATCCCAAAAATATGTATGTTACCTTATTTGGTGAATCTAAAGCACCCTTGTTTGAGTCAATATGAGTTGATGTCCGGTGACAGATTGGAACCTTTTCTTTGGCCAGTTTTTGCCTTCTGTCAGTAGTGGGGGGACAGGCTCAGGCATGTAAAACATTGTATATCAGAGCCGAGCCGATTGACAGGGTGGTTTGTGCCAACTCTGTGTAAACTTGAATGATTTCTACAATTCATACACACAATTAATCAATTTAATTTGATAACATTTTTCTTATTAAGTGCACTTCTGAGCTCAGCATGCTATACAAATATAGTTTGAATAAAAGATAAACTATATAATCATACGTTTTGAAGAAAGAATCATGCAATATACACAAAATATGTATTTATCATGCATAAAGATTTAGTATAAGAGTACTAACATACTTTATGCAGTCCACAAAATGGGAATATTATTTTATTTAACTGAATATAATTTTTGTGTTACAGTTTAAAATGGATGGATAATTAAACCCAATTAGAAGAAGATGGAAGTTTAAATTAAGATTTATATGCTACCTGTGAAAAACTTTATGCCTATAGCAGCACACATCTAAAAGTCACAGTGATGAATATAAATGGTAGATCAAATAAAAGCTAAAGAAAAGCAAATCCAGTGTACACACAGAGACTTGCTGCTTCCCCCCGACCTCCGTGGCTGTGTTAGAATTGCATTTCCTGGTCACACAATGAGTCAGTAAATGAGAGTTAACTGCCAAACACATCAGAAAAGCCTTCTGTTTACTTTGCACCACAAGTTTACTGAAGAACATCCTGATCACTGTGTTGCTAACAAAACCTCAGTTCTATGAAATGTCCCCTTTTACTAAAAAAGGCTACACTGCTTTTCCATTTCTGAAAAGGGTTTTTGAATATTCAAAGGAATTCAATGGAATTGAATTGAACAGAAGTGCAGCATACATTTTAAAAAAAATGGAATGGAGATTAGCAATAAACACCAAATATATAATAGATTAAATAAACAATATATAAAATAAACATTTTTTTTTAAATTGAGTAACTGTTCGACATTTATAATCTACAGATTTTTTTCTTTTGATATCATAACAGTAAAATAAATCTGTATAGACTGTCTAGATTTTCCTCTCTTCACCAATCCAGTAGTCCTATCCACTTATTTCTTCTAAAATAACATCAAGTTTAATTTTGAAAGTCCTACTGTTTTGCCACAACACTTGGTAACCTTTCTATGTGCCTATGTATGGTTTCTGTATAAAGAAAAACTTCCTAATGTTTGTGTGAAATTTACCAGGAACAAGTTTCTAACTGTATCCCATGTTCTTGATGAACTCATTTTAAAGTCTCGATCAACTGTACTAATTCACTTCTTAATTGTAAACACTTTCATCATGTCTCCTCTTAGTCTATTTTTGCTTAAACTTAAAATGCTCAGCTCTGTTAATCTTTCCTCATAATTTAACCCCTGTAGCCATGGAATCAGCCTAATCACTCTTCTCTGGACATTTTCTAGTGCTGCTATGTCTTTTTTATTTCCTGAAGACCAAAACTGCACACAGTACTCAAGATGAGGTGTCATCAGTGCATTATAAACTTGAATCCCTTGGACTTGTACTCTACACATTGTGCTGTATAACCTAAAATTCTGTTAGCCTTCTTAATGCCTTCTGAATACTGTTTGGCAGTTGACACTAGTCCACTACGACACCAAAATCCTTCTCATAAGGTGTACTTTCAATTTATTTTCCGACCACCCATTGCATATTCAAACCTGACATTTTTACTTCCTACATATAATACTTTACATTTATTTACATTAAATTTCATCTGCCACAAATCTGCCCAAGCCTGCATGCTGTCCAAGACCTAGATTATCTTCCAAGAGCTTGCTATCATCTGTACACTTAACCAGCTTCTTAATTACAGGTATATTTCCATCTAAATTATTTATATATATATATATATATATATAAAAATAGCAGCAGCCCTAGAACTGACCACTGTGGGGCGCCACTCTTAACATCAGCTACTTCTGTTAGGGTTTCTCGCACCATAACTCTCTGCTTCCTGTGTCTTATGACTTGATACAGCCACCCACTTTATCCAGCAGTACTCAACACAAGACCTTAACCAACTCTTAAGAACTCATGATGGAACACAAGTCCATTGCAGGGTATGCTTAAAAATACCCCAATTCACATATACAGGGTAAACATAGTCCCCAAATTTAACCTAAAACATATCTTAAGGATAAGGGAGATAAAACCAACATGGATGCTTTGTAGATCTAAATTCTTCAGATCTCATTTTATATAGTATACATAGCTTTACATACTAATAAAACCAAAATCATCAACCATAACAAAGATGGTGTGGAGTAATGGCTACGGCAGTTACCACAATATTCAGATGCACCTTTTCTGAGCAAGTCACTTAAATCCTTTGCCCTTCATTTGTAAAAATAAATACAAACAATTATGCTGTATCCTAATTGTGTAACTCTAGATAAAAGCATCAGTCTAATATATGATTTTTCTAAGCAACAGTCTAAAATAAATCATATGCACAAAAGGAAACGCAGGTATCATAGAAAAAACCATGACTATAAACCACAAAGCTATCAATATCCAATGTGCACTACAGCAAGTTACTTAACCTGCCAGCACTGCAGATGTAGAAATATTGAAAATTTTTACTGAGCATTTGTGTGATGTTATTAAAAAATGTAAATAAAATAAACACAAAGTAACTGTAGTGGTTAATAAATCAGTCTTCTTTATGGTTCATAGCTCAATCAGTTAATAGGACATATCTATACTGTAGATCTGGAGGAAACCATTCTATAGACTATTTCCTCTAGGGGGCGATAGCTCCCTGGTTGGAATAAGTTCTTTTGTAATTGCAGTGCTTTAAGTAACTCAAAACTATATAGATATAATGTAAAAAAGCAATATCCCTCCCATAGTGATACGGCAGTAAGAAATCACATAAGAGAAAATAACTTAGCTTTCTTTAATGACAATTTACGGGGCTTAACAGATGAAAGGAAGCCAAATGACAAACCCATGTGAGAGTCTGCCACATTCATCGATGCGCTGAAAGTAATTTCAAGATCAGATGATGTAATCTTCCACCCATCCGTCGGCTTCAAGGTGTTTGGCTGCTGTCCAAGTCTTTTATACTGTTTTCTCCCTGTGCAGGCCCTTACTTAGGTAAATCATGCCATTCCAAACAAGGCAAGGAGAGGATTCAATTTCATCTCTAACATACAGAAATAGTACAATGCCCGTTTTCGTAGTTGTCCCTTTCTAATAGTTGCCTAGCAATTCTAAATGATGAGCCCCTGTGTGCTAAATCTGGCCTGTACATGTGAGAGAATTTATAAAATATTTTTTGTACAGAGCACAGTCACATTAAACTTATTATTCTGATTACATAGACAAAGGCTGAAAACAAAGACAAATTACAGTCTGGTATATGTACGGTATATCAGTATCAATGGGATCTTTAAAAACAGGTCACAGAATTTCAGAACAAAGTTGTTCAAATGCAATAAATAAGAATTTAAAAGTAAATTACATTTGACAATGAAGATTTTTCTTCCCCAACACCTTTTGGTGTATCTTATGAATTCTGGATTGTTGATCACAAAAATGTAAGAGTAGTGGCACTGCTACTAGGCATAGCATAAGGCCTTCTTCAGTCAAAGATGACTTTGGAAAGCTGTGCTCTAGTTTCCCTTGCTGTTGTTGTTTTTGCCATTGTTGCAGTGTCATTGCCGGAGTGGCAATCTCTGTTACAGCGGTCACACTTGTGGGTGGACTCAGTTATGTCTGTGGAGCAGCATTGCTTCCTGCGGCCTTGCTTATTAACTGCTGCTTTCCAGACTGTTTCTTCTCTGGACTTGAGGTGCTGCTTCATGATGCCTCTCCACTTTGAATGATTGGCTGTAAAGTCTTCCCAGGACTTGGTGCTGATGCGTAGGCCCTTCATGTCCCACTTGCAGATGTTCCTGTAGCGTAGCTGTGGGCAGCCTGCTGTTCTCTTGCCTGATGCCAGTTGGCCATCGATGATGTCTTCGAGGATGTGACTGTCATTTATGTGGCAGACGTGACCAAACCAGTGCAGTCTGCATTGTCTGAGAAACGTGTACATGCTGGGTAAGCCAGCACACAACAGAACCTAAGTGTTGGTCAATTTGTCCTTCCAGGGGACGCCCAAGATGTGGTAGAGGCATCACAGGTGGAAGGTGTTAAGTCATTTCTTCTACCTGACATTTGTTATCCAGGTCTCTGTGCTGATCACACAAGCAGTGTAGTCAGCTATCTTAGTATTGATTATAAGTTTGGTGTTCTCCTAGATGTTTGCATTGAGGTGGGCAAGAGTTGTTGCGGCCATCCTAATGCGTTTGTTGATTTCATCATCCAGGGAGAAGTTGTCACTGATGCTGGAATCCAGGTAGATGAACTGGTGAATGACTTCCACTTCGTAGCTGTTGATGGTGATGACTGGCCATACCTCAGAATCCTGTCCCATCACATTGGTCTTTTTTAGACTTGTGGTTAGACCAAAATCCTTGCAGGCCTGGACAAACTGAACCATCAGGCTCTGGAGGGCTTGCTGTGAGTGGGTTCCAATTGCTGCATCATCAGTGAACAGCATGTCTCTGATGATGGACTCGTCCACTTTCGTTTTGGTTCTAAGGCAGGCTAGGCTGAACAGCCTGCCCTTGTTGTGGAGGAATCTTCAAAAACATACGAGCAGAGTCTTCAGAAAGGCAGTCAGAATTTAGACTTTTTTGCATAGCATAGGAAACAATTGCAGAGCACATAAAGCTGTCTTAGTTCATGAAATAAGCCTAGTGGATTGGGCACAGTTCTTTTTTATTTCAGTTCTAATCACAAAATATCCCCGTTTCATTCATAATTCTCGTCACCCACTTTACATATTATAGGTAGGTAGATTACTTCCCTAGCCAAATGCGTGCTTCATGTGCACAGCGATGAAGATGCTGAATAATGTTGTAGCAAGGACACAGCCTTGATTCACTCCACTGCGGATCTCAACGGGCTCAGAGGTGCTTCTGTTATACTGCACTGTCCCCCTAATGTTGATGTGGAAGGATTTTATCATACTCTGCAGTCTGGGCTGGCAACCTATCTTGATGAGGACCTGGAACAATTCTTGTCTGCTGACAAGGTTGAACATTTTAGTCAGGTCTGTGAAGGCAAGGTAGAAGGGCTTCTTCTATTCTCTGCACATCTCCTGGAGTTGATGGAGAGAGAATATCATGTCTACAGTTGATCGGCTGGCATGGAAGTTGCACTGTGACTCTGGGTAGATGCAGATATTTCAGGAGGGTGTGAGTGAAGACCTTGCCAATGACACCCAGCAGAGAGGAGCCTTTATAGTTGGTGCAGTCACTACTGTCCCCTATTCTTGTACAGGGTAATGATTCTGGCATCTCTCATGTCCTGTGGTATGGCTTCCTCTTTCTAGCACTGGCACAGGACCTCATGCAATGGCTGCAGTAAGCTGCTCTTGCACTCAATTGAACTAAAAAAAATGCATCAGCCTTATTAAATGATTCAACAGTTAAATACACTAAATTTTTCAAACAGTAATTTCAGGTTTTTCCAAATTCCTACAACACACAGTCAGTCTGAAATTATATCGTGTTCAGTTTGAATCTGCCTGTCATAGTCACAACATTTTTCAGAAAGCTAAACGTTTCAAAAAATGTGTTATCCAGTGTCATAGATATGAGAATAATAAATACAGTGAGCACTTTATATTATATTATGCCTTTCATATTGAGCACCATAGCAAGGTACTGTATTTCATGAATATTTGATAAAATGGGTCATTTGGTAACTCAAAATTTTATTAGATTTCTGATTTGAATGAACATTTATTATGTAGGTGCTAACTTCTTATTGAGTGATTACTGTTGTGATGTGTGTTGGCATTTTAGATGCTAGGAAAAATGCTATATAAAATACATAAAATGAGTCTAAAAAGAGAGTAAGAAAATACAATTAATGAAAACTGATTTCATTGATTCAAAAGTAATTTTATATTGTGGTTTTCATATTGTATAAAACTAGAAAGTGTCCTGCAGAGCAATTTGGAGCTTTATTGAAAACCATCAATAAGCTCAATAGGACAAGTTAATGGGTTAGGGCTGAGGAGAGCCTGGTGTTAATTGAGACTTTTTTGGCTCTTTGAATAACAACAACAGGCCATCAGAGTCCCTACAAGAGCCTAGAAGAGGGGTCATTACCAAGTTAATCACAGCTTAACCCACCTCAGATCCTGGAAACAAATAAGTGTGTATACATACAAGGGTGGAGGCCTTGGATTGCAGATTTTGTGTATTGATTGTCTGGCCTGGAAGAAAGACAGCACTCTTATTCCATGTCCACTTAAATTTTCTTGCTTGACTCAGTAATTTAGAATTGTGAGCTTGCAAAGAGAATCTCTTTATGAACTACTCATAGGCAATGTTTAGTATGAAAGGCTTTAGAGAAAATGAAAATTAAGGCACTATTACATAAAGTAAGGATAGGGGTAGCTTTTATTACAGTGATTAAGTTTTTCCAATGTTATTTAGGCCCCTACTCGAACTACCTTTCATTGTATGTAAGCAAATTGATTTATCTGATAGTGCTTCAACTATCGAAATATACACATTTCTGTGCTATACTGTGGCTATATAGTTGCCAAGAACTGTGTTTTAGAAATACTCACAGTATTCTCAGTTCACTATCCTGTGTTGACATCCTGGTCATTGTCAATGTGGAGATTGTTTGTCTCCCTGTGTCTGTGTAAGTCTTTGTTTAGCATCCTACACTCACATGTTAGGGTTAATCAATGACTCAAAATCGTTGTTGTGATATACTGGTATCCCATCCATAGTGGCTCCTTTCATTGCACCCAGGATTGCCAGGACAGGATCTGGCCCTTACAAATCTGAATTAGATCATGCAGATTCAAAATGGTATGTCATTTACTTAAGGATTTTCTAACTGCTACAGAAATTCTCTCCTTATTCCCTTATCAGGGAATGCAGCTAAATCAACCTGATGTTTTCTAATGATATTCCATAAACAGCCATACAAATGTCATAGCCAATTTCAGCATTGTATGTTTGAAATGGCATGATAGCATTATGTTAATACCAGGGATGTGGATCCAATTTAATGTCAGCTCACTATCAGCATGAAGTCTGCATGTCCTACCTGTGTCCATGTGAGTTCTCACTTCTCAAAAATTTGTATTTTAGTTAAATGGAAACTCTAAATTGGCCTAGTGTCAGAAAATATTTATGTGTGCACAATGATAGGCAGGCACCCCAGTCAGATTTGAGTTCTACAATGTGACTGATGCTGCTGGGGTAAACAAACTCCCCACAAAACTATAATGGAAGAGGAGGATTATAAATTAGGTGAACAGAATTATGGGTACGATAAAAAGCAAACTTGTGATGAGAAATAAGTAGTGATCTGTTTCATTATCAAGCTGCAACATGATTAATTTTTAATATGCATATCTTTAAAAAATATTTTATGAAATTAAAGACTAAGGATCAACAGAAGACTCTTCTTAACTGATGTGATGGGCAACAACCAGGTAGAGAGTGTAAAATTTGAAATCTGTTCTGGTTAAGGCTTTGGACTTCAAGCCCTAAGCTTGTAGGTTCAAACCCTGAGCATTAGCAAGTCACTTCACCTGCCTGTGGTCCAATTGGAAATTTCAAATAAACATAACCGATTATATCTCAAATATAAACTGTATTCTATATAATGGTGGAAAAAAGGTATTTTTATCAAGGCAGTGCACATATTAGTTTTAATTGCTTTACTCATGGTGAAGAGAGTAATAGACAGTATTAAATTATTTATCAAAAGATTATCTAAACAACATTATCACCACTTTTCAGTGGGATGGACAGCTAGTTGAATAAACCATGATGTTACATTGTCTCCATATATTTTTCTGTTTACTGTCTCTCTGTGCTGGTAAGCCTGATTCTTACTCTTCTTACCATTTACTGTAAGTTGCAGAGCACTGTGTAGAAGAGTAACAATATTTTAATTTTGCAATATATGTAGTCATGGTAATGATACTCTGTAAGAATAATACTTTTGTAATTTTGGCCAAACATCTATATATATAATTCACTAAGGCAAGACAACCTTTGAAAGCACTCCGGAAGGGGCGTGGATTCACTAAGCCGCCGGCAAGTGAGACACCTATGGCTCACGCAGGAAGGAGCCACGCCCACCAACTCTAATGCCATTGGATACGACGACAACTCACAGAGCCACGCCCACCAACTCGGACACGATGACACAAAAAAACCGGCGTCATTTATATTCGTCTGTCGTAGAGGTCACGTGCAGCTCCGACCCACGTTGACTGTTAATAGAGGCATGTTTCTCGCGGAGGTGAATCGCCATATGCGGCGTGTAAAACTGTTTGTGAGGGGTATCCTTAAAACGTTCCTTTACAACTGAGGTTAAAACACAATGAAGTGAGCAGTCTTTAAAAAATGAGTTTACGGTTACGACGCACGACCGCATGCACTATAGCAAACTGTTTTACACGCTACATACAGCAATCCGCATTCCGCGACAAACATGCATCTTCTTAGATACTCCTACACTTTGCACACACCCCCTCCCACCGTGGTCGGGTGTCTTGGTGGATTATATATAGAAAGGCAGCCAAAACCGCACAGAGCAATGAAAAGTCTACGTGAGTCACAGGTGCATCTGGACTGTACAAAGATGACACATGAGCAGGCAGTGTATACTGAACGAGAAATCAGCAGACTAGCATGACGGAGGGAGCGGAGTGGATGTCCTTCTCCTCTCCTCCCGTTCCACCCTGAGCTCCGCACAGACGATTGTGTGTTGGTTCCTTCCATGCATTGGTTAAAACCCAATGAAGGAAACAGTCTTTAAAAACCAATAAGCCCTGTGCCTCTGTTTCATTACCGTCTCACCTGCTTCACCAATGCAGGCCCGCAAAAGGCGATCCAGCGGCGTCATTCCCATGACCCGCCGGGCAGCCAACCGGGTAACCAAAGTCTTTGGGTTCAGGGGGGAGTATGGTTACAAAGCTGAAACTTAAAGGAATTGACGGAAGGGCACCACCAGGTGTGGAGCCTTTTACTTCATTTGACTCAACACAGGAAACCGGACACGGACAGGATTGACAGATTGATAGCTCTTTCTCGATTCTGTGGGTGATGGTGCAGGGCAGTTCTTAGTTGGTGGAGCTGGTTATTTCCGAAAACGAACGAGACTCCCGCCTGCTAAATAGTTACACGACCCAACAGCGGTCGGCGTCCAAATTCTTAGAGGGACAAGTGGCTTTCAGCCACGTGAGATTGAGCATTAACAGGTCTGTGATGCACTTGTATGTCCGGTACTGCACGCGGGCTACACTGAATGGATCAACGTGTGTCGACCCGGCGTCGGTAAGCCGTTGAACCCCATTCGTGATGGAGACCGTGGCTTCCAATTGTTCCCCACGAACGAGAAATTCCCAGTACATGCGGGTCATACGCTTGCACTGATTACATCCCTGCCCTTTGTAAAACCCCCCATGGTCGGGTGACTTGGTGGATTATATATAAAAAAAAAGCAGCCGGAACCGCAAAGAACAATGAAAAATCAACGTGGAAACTGACTGAGGCGGTGTGTGGAAAATTAACAGTCAACGTGACTCACAGGTGCGTGTGGACTGTACACAGACGAAAACGACTCAGGTAGGGAGTTGGGGGCGGGCACATAAGCGGGCAGTGCGTACTGAACAAGTTTTCAGTCATGGACAATTGTATGTTGGTTCGTAGCGTGCATTGTTGCAATGTTACTTTTCTTGGTGGTTTATTAAATTACGGATTTTTCAAATGTTTATTTTTTCCTCTGTGCTTAAAAATCATTTAAAAAGCGGCCTGATTATGCGGCGTATACTATGCCGCGGGTTGGCTAGTTAAGTATAATGTTTGGTGGATAGATAGATAGATAGATAGATAGATAGATAGATAGATAGATAGATAGATAGATAGATAGATAGATAGATAGATAGATAGATTATTGACTATCTATATAGTTGATGATTATGTTTTTTATACACATTGGCTTAAGAAAATATTATAACTAAAATCAGATGTTTTTCTTGGAGAATGTCATGTGATAGATACTTTATTAATCCCAAGGGGAAATTCACATAATCCAGCAGCAGTATACTGATACAAAAAAACAATATTAAATTAAATAGTAATAAAAATGCATGCAAAAGCCGACAATAACTTAATAACGTAATGTTAGCATTTACTCCCCAGGGTGGAATTGAAGAGTCACATAGTGTGGGGGAGAAACGATCTTCTCAGTCTGTCAGTGGAGCAAGACAGTGGCAAAAATCTGTCACTGAAGCTACTCCTCTGCCTGGAGATGACACTGTTCAGTGGATGCAGTGGATTCTTCATGATTGACAGGAGCTTGCTTAATGCCCGTTGCTCTGCTACAGATGTTAAACTGTCCAACTTTACTCCTACAATAGACCCTGCCTTCTTAACAAGTTTGTCCAGGTGTGAGGCATCCTTCATCTTTATTCTGCCTCCCCAGCACACCACCGTGTAGAAGAGGGCACTCGCCAAAACCGTCTGGTAGAACATCTGCAGCATCTTATTGCAGATGTTGAAGGACACCAACCTTCTAAGAAAGTATAATCGGCTCTGACCTTTCTTACACAGAGCATCAGTATTGGCAGTCCAGTCCAATTTGTCATCCAGCTGCACTCCCAGGTATTTATAGGTCTGCACCCTCTGCACATAGTCTCCTCTGATGATCACGGGGTCCATGAAGGGCCTGGGCCTCCTAAAATCCACCACCAGCTCCTTGGTCGTGCTAGTGTTCAGGTGTAAGTGGTTTGAGTCGCACCATTTAACAAAGTCTTTGATTAGCTTCCTGTACTCCTCCTCCTGCCCACTCCTGATGCAGCCCACAATAGCAGTGTCATCAGCGAACTTGGCAGGACTCCGAGCCGTATTGGAAGTCTGATGTATATAGACTGAACAGGACCGGAGAAAGTACAGTCCCCTGCGATGCTCCTGTGCTGCTGACCACAATGTCAGACCTGCAGTTCACAAGACGCACATATTGAGGTCTGTTTGTAAGATAGTCCATGCCACCAGGTGTGAGTCTACTCATATCTCAGTCAGCTTGTCCCTAAGGAGCAGAGGATGGATGGTGTTGAAGGTGCTAGAGAAGTCCAGAAACATAATTCTTACAGCACCACGGCCTCTGTCCAAGTGGGAGAGGGATTGGTAAAAATGTGTAACATTTTTGACAGTTCATGGGGACACATTAGTTTGTGCCTCGAATACAGAATACTGGATACAGATCACTACTCCAGAACTGTCTATGTCATGTTTCTGTGTTGTCCTGTGCTAATGTTAACACCACACCCCAAAACCATCATTCCAAAGTTGTGTTGGTTGAAACTAAATTGGCCTAAAATGAATAGATGCTAGTGTGTGCCTGAGCATTCCTTATGATGGACCTTCCACCATGCACATGGATGACTTCTTAATAAATGTGGAAATATTTCTGGAAACATGTTTTCACTTAGTCATTATAGGTTATTGAGTGTAGACTGATGAGCATGAATGGAAAACTTTTCCATTTAAAATTAAATCTATGACACAATAAAGTGTGCAGGAAATGAAGGGGTCTGAATAGATAGATAGATAGATAGATAGATAGATAGATAGATAGATAGATAGATAGATCATTCAATCTACTTATAGTGAGTAAAAAATCAGACTCAAGCCCATAATGGCAGACTTGCCAATAGTAAGTCACATTCTGTCACAATTTACTGTATATATTAATATGGTAAGGTTGAAGAGTTTCAGATTTGGCATGTTTGTACTGCACTTGGATATTTCGGCTGTCCAATTGTGAGGCTGTTAAGATTTGCTTACTATCTATCAAGTCTGTACACACTACGCATGTAGAGATGACTGTGGTAAGTCTTGGTGAATCCTGTATCCTAGCTGTTGCCTCACTTGAGACTGAATTAGAATCCAGGCCTAACACTGTTTGCATGCAGCTGGCAGATTCCTAGCCTGTTCGTATGGATTTCATTTATGTCAAGTGGTGTCCTTCCGCATCCCAAAAATATGTATGTTACCTTATTTGGTGAATCTAAAGCACCCTTGTTTGAGTCAATATGAGTTGATGTCCGGTGACAGATTGGAACCTTTTCTTTGGCCAGTTTTTGCCTTCTGTCAGTAGTGGTGGGACAGGCTCAGGCATGTAAAACATTGTATATCAGAGCCGAGCCGATTGACAGGGTGGTTTGTGCCAACCATAGATAGATAGATAGATAGATAGATAGATAGATAGATAGATAGATAGATAGATAGATAGATAGATAGATAGATAGATAGATGGGCAAAATAACATTGACATTGGATAGTGGATTCCTGGAAGATCCCAAACTTTTACCCGTTTTAATTTTTTTCTTTTAATTTGCCAATTAAAGATACGGCTTTCTCTTTGAAACTCTGCTTCTAAGACTAGCATCTTGGAGTCATCTTTTCAATGTAGCTTGCATTTTCAATGTTGGTATTTAAGGACGTAGCCTAGTGAAGACCTGTAAGACATTTGATTCTCAGACTACAGAGTCTAAATGTGTAGTTGTGCATGTGAACCTTCTACTTCTTTTTCTGTATAAGTTTGAACTAGTTTGCCCCTTCTCTCAAAACAGTAGTAAACACTTTTGTATGAAATTTTCTGTTTCTTGGCAGTCTGTCACACAGAATAACCTTCATTTCACAACAATACGATAGTCTGACATTGTTCTGGGACAACTGTTTTTTGGCCATTTTTAACCCAGAACTGAACTTTAGAAATGCCAGTATCTTCCAATCAAAGGAAAGACAATGTACTTACTTTAATAAACAGAACAACAGGTTTCATCAGTACTAACAAAATTTAAAAGGTAAATCTAATAACCAATTAGCATTTAAAATTACTAAACAAGAATGCACTGAGAGAGTATTGCGGCACCTTAAAATCAGGCTTTCCAGTACTAAATGAGTAGTAAATAATAAATCAGTCACTTCTAACAGTAATGGCCATTTGCAACATCAGTAATGTCTTGACTATATTTTTAAATCAATGTAAGGGTACCTTAATACAAATTGTATATTAATATAAATTTCTATGAAAAATATGAAAATTTCTTGGTGATTCCAAACTTTTGACTGCTAGAAATAATATACCAATGGAATTAACCATTTTCTAAACTCACTTAGCAAGTATTGGGCACACAGCAGGAATAATCCCTGGACAGGGCACAATTCCATTTCACCATGAACACACACACTCGCTACAGCTAATTTTGGATCACCAATCCACTTAACCTGCATGTCTTTGGACTGTGGGAAGAATTAGGAATATCCAGAGAAAACCCATGCAGATACAGGGAGAACATGTAAACTTCACATAAAGAGGACTCAGGATGTGAACACTGGTCTCCTTTTTGTGAGGCAGCAGTTCTACCACTGTGCCATCATCACTAGAATTACTTTCGGCAAAAGGTGCAGTCTAAAATAAACTAAATAAAAATAAAATAAATAAAACTATATTTAACAAAGACTGACTGAATACCAGAATTAGTTAGGAAAGTTTGCAATTTAAATAGTTTCTGGGATTATCAACTGGATTTTATGAGTCTCTTCTTGTGACGCCTGGCGGTGAAGGAGTTAGACTGCTAGCCACAAGGCTACAGGTCAAATTCCACTGTTGACAATAAGCAAATTAGTTAATTGTAATCCACTTGTGATGGCATGGATAGCAGTTTTGTGGATTTTGGGTTGGACTTCACCATGAGAGATGTTGTATGCTTTACTTTTTTTGCTTTTACTTAATGCCACTGGCTTTAATTACCACAAAGTAATTGTGACCTTGTGCTATGAATGCATGAGTACTCTTGTGCCATATAATTACAAATTGTTTACACAGGTTAAACTTACACTTTCCAGTACAAAGGAAGCAGGTGCACCTATGGAAAAGAAGCCATAACCTGCCATAAGAACTAAATGTCTGGGTACTCCTAAGAGTGGAGAAGCAGATGGACACCTGATCAAAGGAGAAGTGTTTTCCATGAACAAAAGAGGACTTTCTCTTGCAACAAATTCAGCAGTGGGCTTAGTATTTCAGTTTAAGTATCTCATTAACAAGGCAATGGCTCCGGTTCTAAGCTTTAAAGGTACACTTGAGTCACTGAATGAAACAATGGGCTTAATTAGTGCAATGTACTCTATTGTAGACTTTGCTGTTTATAGCAGAGGACCACACAGCTTGAGAATTGTTTTTCTAGGATCTCACAGGGCCCTCTAGTGGAGGCCCCTTGTATGCATCATCCACCTGACCTTCTGTACAACTCGGTGTAGTTCAGAGAGTACATTAGTTGACTGTGATAGTTTGCAGGTGGTCCAGAATTCAGGATCTTGAATGTTACTTCATCACAATGTCTGAAAGCCTGCCAAGTGTGCTGCAATAAAACGTATGTTTAATTTTCTCCAGGGCAACCAGCCTTTGTTGTTTTCATTTTACAGCAAGACGAAACTGAAAGAGGCAAGCCAAACTTGCCAATATTCTTTTCAACTAATAGTAATGTGGTGAGTCACAGTGGGACAGAGGCTTTGAAAACTGGTGTCTCTATAATGACAGCATCACATCTCTGGCATTTACAAGCTGGCAACAAACAAATCAGACATTTACCATGTAATGAGACATACTTTTCAACTGATTGCTATTTGATCCTCTGGAAGAATGGCAAACCAGACAATCTGAGAAAAGAAAAAAAAAAAACACCAAATTGTGATCTAAATGTTTTTTAGCTTTGACTAACAAATGACAAAAGTATAAGGTAATTGGTTATATATATATTGGCAAATTAAGATTTTGGAAGTGGAAGGTCACATGCAATGAAGACATTACTATGTAGAAGCACAAACAACTGCATGCTTTACAGTTTAACACATTTAAAAACTGGGATGAGGGACAGGTCTGCTTGGCATAAAAGCTTCAAACAAGGGTTTTATATAGTTTCTTCTCATACTGAACAAGCGTCAATGCTGATTTTACTTTTTTTTTAAAAAATGACTATAATACTACTACTGTTATTAGTGCTTCCTGGAAATTTACTATGTATTCAAAGATACCATCTCAAAAATCAAAAATTGGATTAAACATGTTAAGAAAATGGATGGGTGGATTCACGATGAATTGTTCTGCTGCAGTGGTTCTCAACCTGTGGGGTGGGCCCTCCTAGGCAGGCGCGAAGATGTGAAAAAAAGAAAACAAGAATCAAAAATATGAAAAAAACATCTGTTGAAACCAAAACAAATTAACTTAAACTACATTCTGATACTAGAACAATAAATATAGAGTTAGATAAATGTCGATAAAAGTTAAGTAGGCATAATAAAATATGCATCTACATTTCAAAAAAATGTTTGGGTGGGGGCGAGATTAAAACTGTTATGAAAACTCGGGTCGCAAATACTTAAAGGCTGAGAAACGCTGTTCTACTGTTTTCTGTATACAATAACTTATTATGGTTGTACTTTAAGAAAGGTACTTTATAAAGTTGATTTATTTATCAAATTGACTTCCCAACAGGCTCAAACACCTGAGCTTCTTATTGAAAGCAAAATCCTCACAGTGCATTTTCCCACTGAACAGCCATTTATGTTAGCTTAAACTAGATCCATGTTCTTTGTCTCAGAATAAGTCAAAGGCTTAGGAGCTATTGTCACAAAAATCCTAAAGATTGTTTTAAGTAAAATTTTTGCAATTTCATGAAAAGTATCAAACTAAACATTAATAAATGTTCACCTCTTCATCTAACTTTACATTGGAGAATTAATATTGATAAAATGAACATCTGTCCAGGATTTGTATTGTTTTCTCACATTGCTTAAATTTTCTTCTTCTTTCTATTCATCTTCTCCCACTTCTATGTAGGGTTGATATGTTTGATCAACCTTCTCCATACAGCTCAGTCATTCACCTCCACCTCAGTCAGACCATTTTCCTTCAAATCTTCTTTTACTCTGTCCATCCACCTCTGCTTTGGCCTCCCTCGCTTTCTCTTCACCTGTACTTCCATTCCCAACATCCTTTTGTCCACATATCCAGGGTCTCTCCTTATCACATGTCCATGCCACTTCAACCTACTTTCTTAAATAGCTCTCCCAAACGGATATATTTCTAGGACCTTCCTTGGCTAGGAAGAAAGGGAAAAACAGGACAGAACTGTCTCTGGGGGGTGTTAATTCGCCCCAGTCACTAAATGGCAGCTTCCTTTGATACCAGAGCGCATTCGGGAACCTGCAGTGAATGCCGGGAATTGTAGTCCGACAGTGCAGTCCTGCTGGGGTCCATGGGTGCTGCAAGAGGGCGCTGCAGGGAGATTTACTCCCTGTTATGTGGGACTTCTGTGTGACCTAGAAGTGCTTCCAACAAGCAACAGCTCTGGCACTGGTAGTACTCCCGGGTCCTCAATAAAATGGACCTCACTTCCTAGTCCAGGCGAGACATAGCTGGGAGGAAGGAAGGCAACACTCAACTGGAGGAGGGCAGTGCGAGGGAGAAAGGAGAGATGATTGAAGGAGAGATGACTTGTGCTTGTGTATAAAAGGTATTTGTAATAAACACACCCTTTATTTTAACCCAACTGACTGGTGTGTTCGTATTTTGGGTTCTTTGGCACCCCTTTGCCTTCACAAAACGTGATTCTTACTGTTAATAAACTATTAAGAGATTTTCAGTGTGAATACATGAACATAACTAACCCTAAACTAAAGTTACATTGTATAACACCCTTCTGTAGAGAATACTACACTAAGGCACCCTTCAGGTATAGCACATTTGCTCACATACAGCATTTGCATGTGGAACATGGGTGATTAAGTGCCCTGGCTCTATTTCACATAATGACTGATGAATGGCACAAACTGGTGTTGAAAGATGTAGTAATACTTTGATTACGGTGCCTAAGAGCTGCAGTATGTTGCAAGTTGATCAGAAATGAAAGTAAGAATTTCATTCCACTCTGTTAAAATAAAAATAAACTTGAACTTGGCATACATAGATGTGCATTTAAAATAATATTGTTGATTAATATTTTATCTTCAATAAAATAAAATGAATATAACCTAGAGGTCTTTTGTGCTCTATTCTTTGTAATACTGAGACCTCATCCCTCTACTGTATTATTAAGGCAGTGTGGTGTTAAGTCTTTGGATTTCAAACCCAGAAATTGTGGGTTCACACCCTGCTACTGATACTGTGCGACCATGTTTAAGTCATTTTAACTGCCTGTACTGCAACTGGAAAAACAGAAGAAAATGTGACCAACATTATCTCAAATGTTTTAAGTCACCTTTAATAATGGCATCAGCCAGATAAGTAAATATAAATCTGTTATCTAATTCACATATCCAGTTCAAGGTAGTTGAGAGTCCCTGTCCTGACAGCTTAGGATACAAGGTAGGAACCAATAATTGGTCAGGGTACCAATGCACTGTAGTGCACACATGCTGGACTGGTTTACAGTTACTAATCAACCTACACTTCATGTTCTAGGGATGCTGGGAGAAAGCTAGAATATCTGAAAATAAACTGCTCATGACAAAGACAGACTAAGCAAATGTCACAGAGGCACCAGGCTGGAAGTAAACCTAAACACAGTCATGTTTGAATCCTGATATTGAAAAATGTGATAAAATGAAAACAGCAGAAGTAAAATATTTTTTTCTTTATTCTTTAAAAAAAAAAGTTTCACCAAAATCAAAACATCTGTTTCTGAGTTGACCCTTAACAATAACTACTCATAATCATCCTAGCAGTACTCCAGTTGTACAGATTTATAAATAACTTAAGTATATCTGTAATGCAACTTATGACGGTGCTCACATTGAACAGATTCCATCTCCATGGTTAATTTTCCTAGCTAGTGCCATAGCAAGGTACTTTAGAAAACAAACAAATTCAATATTATGCAAAGCAACAAAATGTGACAGGAAAAATAAATGAATAATTCAAACAGAAGATACAGTACATCACAGAAAAAGGTTGTGACTTTGGGAATATACTGCAGATGTTCTGACATCAACTCACGTTTTTATTGTAATCGTTATTTCTTTATGCCAAGAGTTGTGGGACTCTGGACCAAATTATTGAGATCTGCACTGGAAGCAGAAACCTTGACAACTTTTAAGAAGAACCTGAATAAGGTACTGAGACAGCTTAGTGATTTGCTAAACAAACAGGCTTAATGGACTGAATGGTCTCCTCCCGTATGTCAGATTTCTTATGTTGCATTTTCTCTTTTGAGTTATGCATGTTGTAGAACAAAGACAAAAGGAAACAGAAAAAGGTTCAGTGTAGCCACCCCATATACCTGAAACAGTAATAAATGATTAAAAAAACAACAGGGTCTTTACAGATTGGAGTCCACAATAGAACTGAAGTGACAGTGTAAAAATGGTGTTTATATAGGAGGGCTGCAGGAAGTGACATTAATAGAACCAGAACCAGAACCAGAACCAGAAGTGATTTCAATAGGACTGGAACCAGAAGTGACATCCTTAGACTCAGGCGGAATTTCCTTTGGGTGGTCTGCAGAGGAAAGAGTGAAAGGGTCCATGAACACTGCCATCACCTGGTCCATGTACACGTGTGTGTCAATATAATCAATTTTAAGGTCAATATTACCAGATAACCACATTACTGTTACAATATATTAGAACTCAGTATTTGTCGTTGTACAGATGCACTCAGATGTAAATGTAATCAGCGCATTCCCAACTATCAATAATATTTGTAAAGCAGATTGATTGGATAAAAATGTTAGTTCTAAATTGTTTTAAATCTGTTAAACAAGCTTTCAGTAATATCATTTCTAATGTACTGCATTGCTCTTTTTCATCCCACTATAGGCATTAGAAATACAAAAGAGAAACAATCCAAATCTGTCCAAACATACAAAAGAGAGGTGGAATGGATGGAATGGAATTATATTTTGGATATATTTGTTTCTCATTTTGAGATTTTTAACTATTTCCTTTGAGATGTTTTAAATGTCAGCGTACAGGGCACATACAATTGTGATAAGTACACTGCATGGAAATTGTTGTCAACATGGTTGAACAGGTAAACATTAGACCTTGGTGGCATGGTGGAGCAGTGGTAGCACTGCTGCCTCGCAGTTAGGAGACCCGGGTTTGCGTGGCGTTTGCATGTTCTCCCCGTGTCTGCGTGAGTTTCCGCCGAGTGCTCTGGTTTCCTCCCACAGTCCAAAGACATGCAGGTTAGGTGCATTGGCGATCCTAAATTGTCCCTAGTGTGTGTGTGCCCTGCGGTGGGCTGGCACCCTGCCTGGGGTTTGTTCCTGCCTTGCACCCTGTGCTTGCTGGGATTGGCACCAGCAGACCCCCATGACCCTGTGTTAGGATATAGTGGGTTGGAAAATAACTGACTGACTGACATTAGACCTTCATGCAGACAGTGCCTATAGATAAAGGTGATGTACTTGAAAAAATTACATAAAATTGACATGGTGTATTCATTTTCATATTCTAAAACTAAGAAAATGCAGATTTTGCATGAGGAAAAAAGTAGACCTTCTGCATTTATCCCCACTGCAAATCCAGAAAATTAGAATCAGGTATTTCAGATTAGGTAGTATACAGATAGAAGCTAAGTTATTTAAACCAGAGATACCAAGATTCTGGTGCTTTCTTTGCTATTGAAGATCAAAAGAGCTCTCTAAGACTTTCAGAAAGAAGTTTGTGAATAACTATGAGTCTCGCAAGGGATTTAAACAGATTGTGTCATTATTTGAAACCTATCATTTCTCCATGAGGAAGATTATCTACTGTACATGTGGTGTAAATTTTAAATCACTGCTAATTGTTTTCAGGATTGACCAGCCCAGCAAATTCAGCCAAAAAGCTCACCATTCAGTACTAAAAGAAGTCTTCAAGAACCCCAACGTTTCATGGCAGAATGTACAGGTTACTCTAGCAAATGTGGGTGTAAAATGTGCATTAATGTACAATCAGAAACAGATTACACAAATCTGACCTGCAGGTCATTAAAGCAAGACTACAGCTTGCCATTGAACATACTGTATAGCCAAAGACCTGGCCTTCTGGAAAAATGTGCTCTGGACTTATGAATCAAAGATAGAGTTGTGTGGCCACAGTAATAGTAGACATGTTTGGCACAAACCGATGACAGGGTGTCATGAGAAACCTCATATCAACTGTGAAGCATGGTGGTGGAAATGTTATGGTTTGGGGTTACTTTTATGCCCCAGGGCCTGAGCAGCTTTCAATCACAGAGTCAAATGTGAATCATATCAAGAGTGCTTGAGGAATATGTGAAGCCATCTATCCAAAACTTGAAGTTTCACTAGGAAATTGACCTTTAATCATGGTAATAATCTGAAGCACATTAACAAATCTACCCAGGAATGGCCTAAAAAGAAAAAATGGAGAGTTATGGATTGGCCTAGTCAAAAACCTGATTTGAATTCCATTGAAAGATTGTGGGAGGATTTGAAAGAATACAGAACATGTACATGAAAGAAGGCCCACAAACATCTTGCAATTGAAGGATATTTTACATGGAGGAGTGATCAAAAATGTCACTGCATCAATGTCAGAGAGAGTAGACAAGTGCATCCTAGGACTTAGGGGACATGTTGAACTCTGACAGACTCATAAATTAAATTGTTTAGTCACAAGCAGTGGACACTATGTGGTGACCTAATCCAGGTTTATACAATTCTCAAAGGCATTGATAAAATAGATCCAGCAGAATTCTTTCAACTTAATGGTGAATTGCATACTCAAGGACACTAGTGTAAATTAAGGGGTAGAACACTTAGGATGGAAGCCAGAAAGCACTTTTTACACAAAGTGTTGGGGGAATCTAGAGCAAACTAATGAGACATATTTTTGAAGCAGAAATTCTGACAACCATTAAGAATTAATTATTAGAATAACACATGAGCTTGATGAACTAAATGGTGTGTTGTTGTTTGTCAACTTTCTTATAATAATAATAATAATACATATGATTTAAATGAGCTTTTCAAAAATAACAAAATAAAAATAGAATAAAACACACACCTATTAAAAATGGAATAAAACAAAAAGTATTCAGAACAATTTAGAGGATAAAATGTATGGCATTGAGAAGGCAATTTTGAAAAGGTGAGATTTAACATGTTTTTTAAATAAAGAAATGGAACCAAGATTCTGGAAATAATGAGGAGCGTAACTGAAAGCCTGACCTCTCAAGGAAGACAGGCGAACTGAAGGGACAACAAGAAGGTCAGAAGTAGAGCAGCACTGGTGTATAATCTGTGAAGTGTTTTAAGTAAGTGGGAGTTTTGTTAGTGAGGGCTAGAATCACTGTCACTGTCAAGTTTGTATAGAATATGTGCAATGTGGCTATGAGCTTCAGTTTAACTAAATAAGTGTGTAGCAGACTGTAGCTTGTTTATGAGTTTAGCCAGAATAAAAAACAATAAAGCGTTACAATAGTCTAGTGTGGATATGATGAATGCATAAATTAGTGTCTCAGTCACAGAGATGGACAGTGAGGAAGAAGTGTTTAAATATTACAAGGCTGGTAAAAAGCATCACGGATTGTAGTGTTAATGTGAGATTGTATTTAAAACAATAGCAAGGCTCTTGATTTGAAAATGTAATGGAATAGGGGTGTTATCGATACATATGTTAACATTTCCAAATTTTGAAAGGGTAGCTTTAGAACCCACAAGGAGTATTTCAGACTTGGCACTATCATGCTTGAACAGATGATGCACCATTCACATTTTAACATCATGGAAACAACTAACCAAAGAGAACAAAGAATAAGCCTGAGATGATATGGTAGAAATATAAAGTTGGATGTCATTAGCACAATAATGAAAGTGAATACTATGATAATGCATAATTCAATGTTCTTATCTTATATGTCAGAGACTGGTGGGCAGTCATGCAAAATGCTTACAAGAAGTCACATCAGCTTCTGACACCAAGAGTGAATCTATTTTTTCCACTGTAGACCATTATTACGTTTATTGATATTTTAGATAAATGAATGATTGAAGAGTCAGTTTTTCCTTGTGCTTTTATTCAAGTATATCACCTTTATATGCAGATACTGTGTGCATGGAGATCTACTGTTTGCCTGTTTAAATATGTTGAAAATTTCAACAATTTCCACGACTGTATGTGCATATTGTAAAGGGAATTTAGGATGTGTGAAATGTGGGGGGAAGTAATGTGTATGGTAATTTTATACGACTAGAGAGGAAATTCAAAAGAATAAAAGAAGAAGCAGAAGTGGTTAGGGTAAAAGATATTCTAGAAGAAGAAACACGGTCATGTCTTGCGTTGTTTGAATGTATCATTAAATCACTGTTGAGTGACAGAGTCTGATTACGCCATTTCTTTTTTAACAGTAGAAGTTGATAATGCACCTTTACGTTAGGCGCAAAGAATAAGAAACAAGAAGTGCAAGCGGGAGGCGTGCGACACGGGAGTTAAGCACGCATTTTACATAAAAACTAACCGATTTTAAATCCATATATATTGGCTGATACAAACTAAAACATTGGCTCAGGCTTTCCGACAACCAATTACTTTGTCCAAAGCGTTAATTAACACACACACACACACATAGACACAAACACACACACACAAAAGTCTCATCTGACAACGTCGTTGCGACTTTTCTTAGCGGCAGACTGGCGCGCTGTGACGTCAGTGTCAGAGATCAGAGGGGAAAGGCAGCGAAGAGATGGCGGCCCCCGTTGGCGACGTGTTTCGCTGCTGCGTGGACCCGGCTAAAACAAGTCAAACGGTAGAGGTTCGGCTTATCGACAATGTTAAGGTATATAAAGGACAATCTTGTTGGCAGAGTGTCGAGACGCAGAAAGATTACAGGATGTGCTTGGCACTACACTACCTATAGAAACGGTTACTGAAACGGGGTGTCCTCAGCAATCGGAAGGGTGGGCGTCGTTCTTTTTAATGGGCCTTGCTTTGTCGTGTCATTGATTTTTTGTTGGCTCCATAATAAAGAAGATCAAATCAAATAATAATAAAAATATATATCACTGTACTGACGCTAATTTTGCTTGTGTTTGGCTTGTTGGGGGAGTGGTCGCGGTTATCTTTTGTTTTTTTGGGGGGCTTCTTATTTATTTTGTGATGCAGTTTCGAACTGGTTTGTCCCTAGATGTACATGACAGACAAATGATTACCGCGTGTTATACCAGGTGTCGTGTTTTTAGTGACTTTTCATTGATTTTAATTCCATGTATTAAATCTCCGTGCTCTTATAGGTGTGTTATTGTAGCCCTTTGTCTCATGAAGTAGGATTCCTAGACAAGATATTTATGTGGCTTAATGACCTAGTTATCTTTTTTTTTTTTTCCCGGGGGGATTTTTTACATTTAAATTTTCTACTGTCATGGGAGATGTACCACGCATAGCCCAAAGGGAAAAAGATTTGATGAACAGACTCGGGACACGTTGAAGAGGTTTTATATCGTGACTTTTTGGGGAGGTAGGAGGAGATTGCTGGGGTAGGAAGGTCTCGTGAGCCCACGTCAGAGTCGATCCTTGTCAGAACAACAGATTTTAGAAAATGTTACCGACTAAACACCCTCGCTTTGCTTCATATTTTCTGGAAATAATGTTATACCCAATAACCAGTGTGCAACATTGTTGGCATTTACCGTCAGTAGTTTCCGAGATTTTTTATTTTTATTTTTTTACATTAGCAACAACAAAATACAGTATAGAGGAGAGCATGTATTACGGATCAACTGCAAAAAAAAAAAAAAAATGCACTTAATACATGTAAAGCAATTTAAATACAAGTCCCGATTGCTTGCGTAATTTTCAATTCTGAAATCGTCCCTAGGTGCACTTTTACATCCATAAAAAAATTTCAAACACTGGTTTTATTTCAGGTTCATTTCGTGTATACAAAATGTCAATAAAATTATAAAGTAAAATTATATATGTAATGTTCTTACTATTATTTTCACTGGGGTTGTAGTTTAACATCTATTTCGTCGAAAACCAATATCAACATTAATGTTTTTAAAGGTACAATACTTGTGTACTAAACGGACGGCAGTGAAACCTCACCCACGGAACCCAATACTAGAATGAGTAGGGGGAAACCTTCCAACCCCAGAAATTCTGTTATGAGGAGCTCAACATGAACGGAAAACAATAATAATATGTTCCAATTGTACATATGTATTTCTATAATATTCCAATTTCTGTAAATTTCTATATATTTTTCTTTGATTCCAATAAATGTTATGTATCTGTCAAACCACTTCTGTTTTCCTTTGTCATGCCGTTCATTTGTCCGTCCATCCGTTTCGTACACGAGTGCTCTTTTTAATGTAAGTTTATCCAGAAGTTTTTTTTTTCTTCTAAATATACTGTAACAGCAGTATGGTCATCTTGCAGTAATTACCTTAAATGTGATTACACCCATAACTCAAAAGAAAAAATCGAACATAAGAAATCTGACAAACCAAAGCATATGTTGGTAGTTCATTCCAGATTCCTGCAGCTCTTGCCTAATGAGGTGCTTTCTGGCTACAGTCCTAAATACAGTTCCCCTTAATTTCCATTGGTGTCTTCGAGTACATGAGTCACCATTAAATTAAAATTCTTCTGGATCTATGGTACTTTATGAATGTCTTCGAGGATTTTGAAGATCTGGATTAGGTCCCCACACAGTCTCCTCTGCTTGAGACTAAATGGCTTGTCAGAGTGCAACATGTCCTTAAGCACTGAGGTGCACTTGATTGGTCTTCTCTGTACAGCTTTAAGTGGTGCTAATTTTTTCTTGTGCAGTCTCACTGGTGCATTATATAGTTTGAACATTGCATCCTTTGATTTTTGTTCACCACTTTTAACGATATAACCTAACATTTTATTTGCATTTTAATAGCTCCTGCACATTATGTTGTCAGCATAAACTCTTAAAATGCTTTCCCGTGGTTGCTTCCTGTAGGACAGTGTCTTCCATCCTGTATTTATAATTGATGTTCTTTTTGCCCACTTGTAGCATTTCACAATTTTCTACATTAAACTGCATTTTCTCATTATTTACCACTTTCTAAAGCTTGTCCAAGTCTTTTTGATTTTTTTTTTTTGCTCAGTGTCTGCCATTGTTTTAAATTTAGAGTCATATGTGAATATTGCAAGTTTACTAACTGTACTGGAGTCAGTGTCCTTAATATAAATCAGAAAAAGTAATGATCCACGGACAGAACCCCTGAGGGGACTCCATTGATGACCTCAGTTCATGTGGTTCATTTTCCTCTTATCTGTGTTTTTGTCTTCTGCCAGTTAACCAACTTGAAATCCAGTTTTGTAAGTTACCTTTGTGGAAGGATCATCTTGCGGTGTTTCCATCAATTCACATAAAGCGTCATTTTTAGGAAGGTGGCTATAGAAGTGGACAATAACATGAAGCTTGTTGGGTTAGTCATTGTGTGCAATGTTGAGCAAGATACTTAACTTGCCATTACTCCGATTTGTTTAACAATTTTCTGTACCTTTACTTGTAAATTGCTTTGGAATGGTGTTTTTTTTTTTTTTTTAATGAAGGCTGTTACAAATTAAAGCATTGAGTGTATCTTTCAGTGTGCTATCCATATATTCACACACACACACACACACACACTCACTCAGTGTCCACTTTACTACATACATTGTTTTAGCACTTTGTAAGGTCTGGTTTGCCTCAAGAACACCCTACATTTATAAAGGCATGGACTCTGCAAGGTGCTAGAAATATTCCTTAAGGATTTTGGTTCATGTTGTTATGCAGGTATCACACAGTTCTTGCATAATTTTTGTCCACATATTCATGCTGCAAACATCCAAAAGTGCACTATTGGACTAAGATCCAGTGACTGTGTAGGCTGTTGAAATAAACATGCTTTTAGAGCCTTGCCTTTGAAGGGAACATTCTACTACTGAAGTATCCATTTGAAACAGGTACTGTGGCTATAAGGGTGTTCACATGATCAATAACAATGCTTAGATATGTCGTGGCATTCATTTAACATTTTCATTAAGATCATTATATATGTTAGTAACACTTCTCCCACTATTACACCACCATTGGTAATGCTGTTTATGCCAAATTCTGACCCAGTATTTGCATGTTGCAGTAGAAATCAACATTTTTTTTTCAATTCTGAATCTCCCAGTTTTGATGACCATGTTTCCACTGCAGACTTATATTTGTGTTCCCAGCTGAAAGGACATGAACCTGTCCTAGTCATCTGTCATTGCTTTAGACCAGTGCTTCCCAAACTCAGTCCTGGGGGCTCCCTGTGGCTGCAGGTTTTTGTTCCAACCAACTTCTGTTTTTAATCGAACTCCTAGGTTAATTAAGTGAACTGATATTTCCCAAGTTCTGTGTTTAGGGAACAATATAGAAATTAGAAAACTAAGTTTGCTAAATGATATAAATATATATATATATTAAAATGTACCAAGCAGTATTTTTTTCCTCTTTAACAGTATTTTCATCTTGATTTTCATTCTACTTTTCTAGGTCTAATAATTGTTTAATTAATACATTATTTACTAATTAGTGGGTTTGACTCTAAAGTAGTTGCAGCCTTTGATTAGTCAGTGTTGTTTGCCCGGGTGTCTGCTCTGCTCGTTTTAAATTGTCATTATTAAGATACAACGAAGAGGAAAAAACTGCACAGAGAAAGGGCATTAGTATAATGAAATCAACAAAAGAGAGTTAAGCGTTTAAATCTATAGCAAAAGCAGAAATATTTCTAAAGGTCTTATAAATGTAAAAATCATGCTGTTGTGCTTTTCTGAGTTTAAAATAAAATAAAATAAAAAAATACCAGCTAATTAAATGAGATCAGTGCTATCAGGTGTTGTCACTGATTAGGAATCCGGTTGGAACAAAAACCTGCAGCCACAGGGGGTCCACAGGACCGAGTTTGGGAAGCACTGCTTTAGACCATTTGCTTTTAGTCATGACCCATTGTGTTTACAGAGACGCTTTCTGTTCACCATTTACAAAACCGTGTTTACAGGATGTGTTATGTATGAATATTCCTGTCTAGTGGTTAAGATGTGAAACTGTGAACCACAGAATTACTGATTAAGTTCCAAACACCAAACCTTAGAAACCCATATAATTCACTACACTATCAAATGTTAATATATGAAGAACATTTTCCAAGCTGCTTTGTATTAAAGTACTTATCTAACAAATAAATATGCCTGCAGAAAATAAAGATGCCTGGCCCATTAGTAATTTGTAGATTTATAAATTAGACCATAATATAGTAAATTATGCCACATACAATGTAATATAATTTCTTATGTAATATGAGATTGTAAATTTTGTTTTTCAAAAACGGGTTAATTCTTTGTGCCTAATACATAGCCTTAGCTGTACAGTATTTAGTATCTCTTATGAGTGGTTTATTCACATTATTAATGAATTATAGTTATCACAATGTTGCTAAAATACTTTTAACAGGATTAGGTACTACATATGTGGCCAACACAACCTAATCTTTAAATGTCTTTGTTATTTTATTGTCATTACAGTGTCATTTGTATTTGACTTGGTTAGGATAATAAAAACTGTTCAGCAATGCAAACAATTCAGCAGGTGAATAGCCATAACCATTTCCTAAATGTCTATATTCAATCTATTAAACAAAAGCATACTTATACATGTTTATTAAATTAGCATTGAACACTTTTAAAGTCAACATATTAAAACCTCTTAACGCGCACACGTCCCGGTCCCGGGACAAACAGCGGTTCAAAAACGTTATAGTAATGTGTGCATGCCCATCTTGCCATGCATCTCGACACCCTATACATCAAATGAAACTTCAAAGTCTCGTCTTTCCGATGATATAAACCATTTTGACACACAACAACCACAGCACTGACACTAAAGCCTTTTTTACAGAGAAGTACATACTTTTAAGAGTTGACTGTGCCTACCTTTGAAGACCCCCAGCAAGTCAAACATCAATATTTCCGAGCAGTATTGATCCCATTGTGTCCGTAAGGCTCCAGCGAATATAATCCAGTAAAACGATTTAGGTCCAAAACACATATATTCTCAAAGGGACAAAACTCCAGAAAAGCTTCATAACTTGAGACCACCTAAGTAATTTTTTTTCACTTATATTGCTCATATTAGACGTAATTTGTTTCTGTCGGCGATAACCATGCTACCGCATGAAACACGGAAGTGTTAGCTTCGAAAGACACCTAAGTTGGCCAATTACGACGGGTCTGGGGTTGACTGGCACCTCGTATAGCCAACCAGTGTCACAGAAAGCTTAGATGATGACGTCTGCTTCAAACTCTGGTAGAATCTACCAGTTTGATTGGACACTGTGACTGACACTCAAAACTTACAGCCAATGAGCAGCCGAGCATTTTGATATGTAACTTGCCATACTAACTTGTAAACAAACAATCGAGCTGCGTGAAGGTGGCATTTGTGCCAGTCTGCAGAGTTGGTGCGTGGTTGTTTATTGTGATTTCGCCAAGTTTTTCGCAGTTTAAATATGAATAAAAGTAGAAGTTTAAACGTAAATAAACGCTGATTAAATAATAGATGCATGTACGCGTTGAAAGTATTCAACCGCACAGGGACATGTAATGGCGGAGAGCGACGTGCCACGCCATTGTGCTTTCTGCTTGCTAGTGATTGCTGCCATCAAGTGGCACATGGAAAAACGCTGAGCTGTGTTGTAACAGTTTGTAAAAGAAATATATATAGTTTGTGTGCATTTTATAAAAAAAAAAAGTAAAAATTAAAAATATAAATATATTTTTGGCTCATAACTTGTATTGACTATTTTACATAGAAATGTGTATTTTTTATTGTTTTTATTATTTTTATAACTAATAGAGTGACACTGTGTGTAGATATAGATTCCTTTAGGTGTAAGCTTTCAGTAGAGCCCTCATTGATATATGTGGGTTGAAGCATTCAAAAGTTATTACACTTTTTCCATATGTTCCAAAATGTGGATAATGGTCCCTCTAAAAACCCCCTGGGCATGCCCACATAAAAACTGGTGTAAAAATGTCATTTTTACAGGTATTCTTTTCAAATTTGAAATGTGAGTAGTCAACAAGTTATTCTGTTGGTACATAGTGTGTTTCTGTCCCCACCTACCTACTGCAGCTTTATTTTCCTTTATTTTCATAAAAAAACTTAGGCAAGAACAAAAAAATTCATTTTTTTTTTTAAGTTCTAATGTGCATAACTTTTGATCAGTCACACCTACAGTGATTCTGACTACTAAGGGTGAAACTAGAGAATGTTACCTTTACAAAGAGACCAAACATGTGTTTATACTCCAGATAGTTCAATAACAGCAATGATTCTAATTTGGAGAGGTCGAATTACAAGCGATTTAGCAAAAATGACCCCGAATGTTAAGGGGTTTTAAGTTCCACTAATTTGTCATGGACATCTATCTGTCTATCATTCAGGATTTTTAGACTACAGCATTCACAGTCTTCTTAGTCATTAGTACATTTACAGTTAAAATAACTATCATTATGGTAAAAGCACAAGAGGGCAATTTTCTTTAATACTACCTCTAAAATATTAGCCATGCTGATGTTTAACTCTAAAGAAATGTGTATTGTCACAAAAAGAAAAATAACACATTTTTATAGAAAGTTACCATTGAGGTCACCAGAACACTGAACTAGTTAACTGAAATCATCAAAAGTGTGTCTTTTTGCATGAATTGCTCATTTTCTTTTTTCAATCCATTAATTTCTTTTTTAACCTGCTTATTCTTTTTATAAAGCTAAGGGAGTCAGAACCTCTCCTTGCAGCATTTAGCACAAGACAAAAACCAACCCTGGATAGCACTTCATTATAGGCCACATTCATGGGCACATCCTTTCAGGCACTAAACACAGCCATTCTTAGTGTTGCCTATTAAACTGCACATTCCTCATTAGGTAGGAATCTGAGGTGCCCAGAGAAAACCCATACTGACATGGGAGAAATATAAGTTAAATCTAATAGTGAGTGATCCAAAATATAAATCCTACTTTCTGAATAACTGTAATGGCAATTTTTGTTTACCTGTTTATTTATTGTATTAATATGTTTCTTGTAATATGTCCGGAATGCAATGTAAAATGTTGTATTTATGTTTTTTTTTTGTATTATGGTATAATCGGCAGTCTATGGAAGAGATACAAGTAAGAGTCTCAATGTACAATATATACGTATGATAATAAACTTGAACATTGATCTCAATTTTCCTTCTCCATTCAGTTGCAGTTATACATTGTTTTGGAGTTTTTAGAGGTGCTTTTATTTAAAGGCAAGAGTCTAGTGGTCATTTTTTTTTAAATTGGTACCACCAAACTGTGGTCTTAATTCCTATCTTTCTTACATTGACAGCTTCTCTGCAAGTAGCTCTGTAACTTGTATGGTATATCAAAACTTAGCACTTGGGATAGTGATAAGAACAAAAGAGGTAAATAAAAACAAGACATGCTGCTTTGTGTCAGTGATAATTATGTCATTCTTTTTGAAACTCTAATGCTCTATAGTTGTTTTTATTAAACTAATTTTATTTAACTTGGCTCCTCTGTCTGTCTGTCTGTCTGGATCAAATCTTGCAACTGATTTTTAAACTCACTTTTGGCAAAGCAAATTTCATCAAATTTTGCATACATGTTCAGTATCGATGATGATACAATAAACCGTCAAAACCGATGCATTTATGTAACAAATTTCGCCGTAATTAATGGTTCTGCGATTCTAATTAATGTACACACAACTATGACAGAGAGAGTATATAGTGAGATATAGGAGCATACAAGTGAGAGAGGCATCGGATTGCCCCCACTTGCCTCTTCCAGTGAGTGGAGTGGATAAATATGCGTGCTGAGCAGTATCCTTGATTATCTCGGTGAGGAACTATTGCCATAAGCTTGCCGTTCTGTCGTCAATGTTTTTTTTTTTTTTCTCTTCACAGCGACTGTACGCTTATCCCATAAGAGCCTGAACAGAAAAATAAAGAGCAAAATATAATTATTTTTGGTATTAAAATAATTCTGCAAAGAAGATGTATTATGTAATACTTTTAAAGAAGCCTCCCGTTCATGATTAACGAAAAATCATTTGCAAAATAATCAAAAACTAAAAAGTAAAAAATAAAATACATACATTTTTTTTTTTTAAGTAAAACGATTTTATTTACTTTAGTTATAAATGCACTAAAAAGCAAAAAAAAAATGTATATTTATATATTTTTACCATTAGTAAGGCATTATCCTTCATTCTGTCAAAGTGAAGTTTAGGTGCCAGTTAAGGGGTTATTAATGTGGCCGAACAGCTGTAGAAACAACTACCAAGTCACAGTCTATGTTGCGTATGTACATTTGTCCTGTGTCTTTGGGATTTTCTCCAGATATTTTGGTTTATATAGGGGTTTTTAGGATATCTCAAAGTTCTGCATACATTTTTAATGGTATACTTTCTGCTTGTGCATGCATTTTTTGGGTGGATAAAGTATTTAGCCATCAGACTGCATACTGTATATTCCTGTATTTTTTTCCAATCATTATTGTACACTCCAGTTTAATTTAACTTATGTTTGAAGAAACAAAGCCCTTTGCAGCTAATCCTTGTTTTAATTTACAGGGTAGAGGTTTATTTGCCAAGAAAGCCATCCGGAAAGGTGACACATTGTTCATGGAACGCCCTCTGGTGTCTGCTCAGTTTCTGTGGAATTCACTGTATAATTACAAAGGTGAGATTCATGCTTACATAATGATTAGTATTATGTGTTTTATGTGCATAAATCATCTTAACATAACTGCTTTCGTGGTGGTGATTATATAGAAGTTCTACACCTAGAAAACAAAAGTGCAGTACAAACAAACACAACATGATGAACATAATGAACAT